>NC_090885.1:20516825-20521825 GCF_036669925.1 Montipora capricornis | reverse complement strand
TAATTAACTAATTGAAAGTTTTAATTGATGTCCAGCTATTATGTCATCAGAAACATACATGTAGTCCACTGACATCAATGCAATATTCATTACACTCTATTTAATTAAAATCTTATCTTGGCCTACTGGCCATAAAAATAATTATTTTCCTTTTGTTTTATTTCCTGCAATAGGAATTCATAAGAGAAGACTTCATAAAATTTGTTACATCAGCACATTATTTTGAAAACACTCTATGATAACCATAGGAAGTGTAAATTTTTGCAGAAGTATGACAATGTGAAAACTTTCATATGTTTTTCTTAAATTTAACCCTTCCACCCCTAAACCAGCCATACTTAGTATTTTCTGTCTATAAACGCCAGACGATTTTACTTTAATTGTCAATGGGGAACCCCCAGGAGTCAATGAGTTAATTATTTGTCCTGACCAGTTACATGTAAGACATTGTACAAATTTTGGCTCTGGGAATTATTCAGTGTTCAACACTAACTTTCTTTCTAATTTGCCCCTTGGGCAACCAGTTTTGTTTTTCTGGTTGCCTGTGGTTTTTTCGGTTGCCCACCTTCTAAAGACCTGTTGCCCATTACAACTCAAAGGAGGCTTGTAAAAAAATTAATGTTAATTTTTTGTGTATTTTAAAATGAGTGTAAAAATTTAGTGTCAGTGTCGAACACTGTCATGATACCTCCATTTGCACCAAACATTGGTTCATCATTACAAAAATATTGTAGAAAAACCAATCATTGGTTTCACCCAAGCATGCAACGACCAGCCATGTACATGTAGCATTATAGGAGAACTCACTTCTCAGAGGATTTCAGTCGAGCTATGTCACGCATGACCAGTATCCAAGAGACTGAAATGAACATCAGAATTCCTCTCACTTTGGAGCTTCCGAGATTTTAATGAAATCATTCAAGATTCTTCCGAAAGTTGGTACAAAAAATGCACAGTTATAAAACTGAACAATAATATTATTCACTAAACGGTTAAAATAGTTTTCACTTTTCAAACACGGTTTATTTTTAAATTAGAACAAAGCGAAAGTTCATATTAGCTATTAATGTAACTATTTGCAATACATCAAGGAAATATCCATGGGAAATTCAGAATCTCAAGGGCAAAGTTCAAAACTACTGGTCACGTGCGATGTACATGTAGTTTGGCTATACTCATGTCACTTTTTGTTTGCTTGGCATCACCAACAGCTTTTAATATTAATTAATACAAATAGACCTTTGGGTGAAATTTATTAAATTAAAGGGGTAGTATCATGGGAATTATCTCTTTTATTTTGACTATACATTATTTTACTAAATCAAACTTTCAGTGACTTTTTCATTCGTAAATTGCTTCTGGATCACCCCAGTGAGATAAAAATCGATCAAATTTGAAAAGAAAAATGAGCCATGTCACTATTAAAGTTATTACGAAATTTATCTAAGATGCAAAGGGAGTCCCAATGTTTTCAAATTGGCATTCATTTTAATCTTGGCTACGCATAACTAAAAACATGTTAAGCATGGTTTCTGCGAGCTAAAATTGCCATTTTGAAGAAAATGTGGCCTTTGATTTTTGTTTGTCATCGGTAAACAGGTCCCTTTTGCTTTCCAGATATTTACTACAATCCATGACACTGCCCCTTTAAGCCCAACTGTAGGTTTATATGGGGAACCCATTTTAATAATATTGACCCTTTTGCTCCACACCCAATTAGTAGGAATGAAATATTCAGAAGTTTGAAGCAAACTGCACTGCTCAAAGATTATCATTAGTACATTGGTCCCACACAATAATAATAATTTTTGTTTTCAGAGAGAGCTAAAATTACTATGCCAGGCATTTTGCAAATTCAGTGCTGATTTCATGGCTAATTATTAACTTCTTTCAGAAGCACATGACCTTGAAGCGAGTAACTTGCAACTCTTTTCCTTGAAACAAACATCATGACAAAAATAAGATTGAAGCTACATGTACGGGAAAAATATTGCACAAGCTAAGTTACATCCAAATAAGGAAATCTTTAATTTTAAAAAGTAATTTTAAAAAACCCCAGCTCTGAAGCAGAGTTACACGCTTCCAGGTAGCTTTTGCTTCTTTCTGTCAGTAAGGAAAAATGGTAAGCAAAGATTCCCTTGTATCAAACTGGACCCTAGTGATGCTATTTTGGTTTTATAATTTACTATACCTTGTGAATGAAAAAAGATGGTGAAAATTAAGGATTTATGTTGAAGCAGAGCATGCCACACCAGCCAATTGATGATGATGATGATGATGATGATGTGTGCACGTCTGAGGTGTTGCTGTGGAGAAAGGACAGGAAACATTTAAAATTTTTAGGTCTTCAGTAAGAGAAGCACAAGCCAAACTAACTTGGTTTGTTGAGATGTTTAATTTAAAGAAGTGAATCAATATTAGAAAGATCTTTAATAAGGGGGATGATGATAAATGTTATGTTAAAATCTCGCTTTTATCTCGTTAGCACAGTTGTTTTTGTAAATATCTTCTTCATTTCATGTTCCTGGTTTATCTCACTATCGCCTTCTTGTTAATGTAAGTTAGTTAAGTTTAGTCTCTCATATTATAGTATATTTGAATGGGTCTGAAAAAATGATTGAGTTTTTATGTCGCTGTTGTGATCATGATCGTGCTATCCCAAGCCTTACAAATCCATCACTGTTTTTTGTCAAGTACTTAGGAGCTTCACCAATTTGAAAGTAAGTACTGTACAAGTCATGTAGATTTATGTTGTTTCCATGCTTGGTTTAATTTATTGTTTACTTTTACTAGCTAGTTTCCTGTCTTATACATTATGTTTAATTGTTTCATTACCATTCACCTATTGTATTTAGTTGCGCATTATTCTTACTGTATTTGGTTCCAATTTTTAATTGCTTTTTACTTCGAACCGTAATCGTTTATTGTCACAACCACATCGCTCCTCTGCTACTTCAGAATATTAAAATAGTCTTACATTTTCATTGACAATTCGACATGTGGTGGTTTATGTTATGCGTTCAATTTTGCTCCTAATCTACAAAGCTACGCTATCCCGTGACCTTTCGAAGGTCACAATGAATACCAGTAACTTCATATCATCCTGTAATAGTTACTAGCATTACCGTGCAGGTACAGATAATATTAATGACGAAATTCAATACAAAATATTAAAATCAACCACACAAGAAGCTCTAAAGAACAATAAATTTCATTCCCAACAAAGGAACAATCAGTCAGTCAAGTAATCATTTTAACTTACAAGTCAGAATTCGTCCAATCTTGTTTGGGTCATGTCGGCTGATGAAGTGTTCCAATGTGTCCCAGCCACCACCCACTCTTACCATTACATGGTTTCTTAAAATCTGTCAATTGAAAATAATTAATATATAAAATGAAAAAATAATGCAAATCAACCAAACAAGTCTTAAGTTGTTGTATTAATGGCTTTTATATCATTGTACATACAATAATATGCAATATGAGCAGCTTTAAAATTAAGCTCTGCTGGTCAAGTAAAATGGACAAGATAATAATTGTTATTTTAGATTAGGAGGCTGGTTTTCCCTGTCTACATGTAGTTTCTATTCTACATCATCTCCAGAACTGTCTTCACATCTGTATACCTACCCTGACAAAAATGTTAATTTTTCCATCCACAATGTACCTCCCTTCTTTGATTCTCTCAATGCTCACACCGTACTTAGCAGCAAGTCTTGCAACCTGAACAAAATAAAAATGAAAAAGAACACTTACATTTCAATTATGTAATACGTCCCCTCTGATAAACCCCCACATCTACATGTAAAAGGCATTGAACATCCCATATCTAATCAATCGCCCTACCAACAGGTAACGTATCTTATGTTATTACATACTCTGTATGTCACAGAATAAAAACTTTTGTTTCCTCTGTTTGCAAATTGAGTACATGTAGTGTAAAATGCATAATGCGTACTCAGGGCGGCTATTTTCTCATTCTCCAAACAGTGGGAGTACTGTTGTCTGTAGTGAGTTCATTTCCATTGTCAAGATTATGGTCGTCAGTCTGCATTTTCATGATAATCAATTTACACTAATTATCACATACTGCACCGTTGATTCCTTTGTGAAACTTCAAAACTTGCAGGTTGATTGTTTTATGTACCGGTACATTTCTTTTCCCATTGATTAATTAAATTAAACTTGAGAGCTGAAGCACTCAAAATAAAGTAGTTCACTTTTACTGGCTTGTAATCCATCTCGCAAACTCATGTGATAACTATTAATTTTGGAGAAAAGCATGTATGTGCGCTTTCCATAAAAACTGTTAGGAGAGGGTTTTACCACTAGGCTACCACAGTCAGCAAAAAAAATGTAAGCTTTGTTGTAGCCATAGAACTGTCATGTACATGTAAGAATAAATGCCCCAGTTTAATGGCCTCTCGTTAGCTAATAAAATTTAAAGGTGTTTCTATTTCTGTTGGGCGGATGTAATTCTGAGCAAGGGATTAAAATTTTCAATGGCTTTTCATCCATCCAAGGTTCTTCAATGAAGAAAGAAAAAGAAGAAATACGAATTTCCAATTTAACAAAAAAAAACGGTCGAAAAGCCTGTCGGTTGAAGGTGGGCCTTTAAGCTTGAAAATTTAGGTGGCTGCAGGGGGATTAAAATCCATTAGGGTTTGAATTAATCCTGTCAAAGCTATCCGAATTTTTCTGGTGTCTGTAAGAGACAAATGATACTTAAATTGTCTGGATATGTGTGACGATCACCTGTCCTTTGGGCTGCGCAGGAAGCATTATAATTATTTCCAGTAACCAGAAAAGCTTCTGATAAATTGAGGAAAGATTATAAAATATTGCAACAACAACAAAAAAATGAAATTAGTGGGTGTTGTGGACTCCAGTCTTTCTTGCCCCATCCTGATGAGAAACTTTCCTTCAAATTTCTCCGGCACAAGCCAAAATGCAAAGGATGCATAAAAATTATTCTAACAAGAGAATAAAAACTTTTGTCA
>NC_090885.1:20506825-20511825 GCF_036669925.1 Montipora capricornis | reverse complement strand
AAAATATCTAATTTCTGACTCACTTCAGCGATATCCTTTCCCGCGCAAGTACAATTCCACGCTAAATACCATCTCTGCGATAGCCAATCAGATCGCGGGTTTACCTTTAGCTATGCGATTCTAAAGGAAATCCAATCGTTTTATACATTAAACTAGACCCTCCGTGAGGGTACACTGGGTTGCCTGTGGTACGTGAACTGTTCCAGGCAATTTTTTTCAAGTTGGGGGGTCATTAAGAAGTCATACCAGAAGAGGCCCTTTGGCTCACAGGTCCTCACACGTTCGTACGACGAAACAGATCTGTCCTTGCGTAATATGTAGCTCTAACAGTGCACGATATTGTTTTGGTATTGTCTGTCATTGCAGTGCCATGGTAGAAGTCTTGGGTAAATAGTCTGAGAAGACATTTGGTTGCTAGCAAAGTACTGAACCCAGAAAGATTGAAGAAAATAAATGGGAAGTGAGAAACATTGGCTTCTGGGCTGACATGTTGATAAACTTCTTTTCACAACAAGTTTAAGTGTGCCCTCTGAGCATCTGACAGCTTTGTAATACCGAAGTTCACTGAAGTTAAGCCCCCCCTGTTCGGCGGGGTTAGTGTTTGGATGGGAGACCAAAACGATATACCCTTCATAAAATAGAAACATCGGACCGAAAATACTATTAACGCTAACAAATGCGAACCAAGCAAGATACAGATTTTGTTAGCTTGCTTTATGCAAAACAAACATTGATGTAAAAGTAAAGAAAAATATAGATACACAGATTTTAAAGAAGAGCACAAGGAAGTTTCAGGACGGTCGATCGAGAATAAAATATTTTGCCATCGGTATCAAAATTTACGACATGAAAACAACATTAATTTTGAACCACGAATATAAAAAGTTACCATCAGCGAAAAAAATTTTGGGAGATTTTAGTTTTTTTGGTTGTAATTGTACTTCTGGTTGCACCGAGTAAATCGCATATCGGATTCAGCGGGCGCAGTGATCAAGTTACCGCGAAACAGTGAAGCATCTGTGTCAAATGATGCCAAGATACCGGGTTTTTGGGTTTACCTCGGTGTAAAAACCTGTGAAACTTTTTCTTTGTTTTCTTAGCTCGTGGTGGGGTTAGGTTATTGTTTGATGTTTTTTTGCTCTTTTGTTTTCCTTTGTGTTACGTCATCTGTGAGTTTAACAGGATTTTACACCGAGGATGAGCCGCGTTTTTGTTTTTTTAGTTTTCTTTTTCTTTCAATTGTTATAAATTTTGACAAGAAATGTGCGAATTCAACACAAAGATCACAATCGCCCAACTCTCAGAGGTTGACCATTGTTTCTGGAAAATCAAAAATTTACTCTCCAAGACAAGGTTATTTATCACCAGGTAATTCCATCGTTTTGGTAATAGCAGCTACTTTATTATTCATCAGCGTCACAATCTTTTGCCGATTTTGGGGGTCATTTTGTTGAAACTCAAGCACGCTTCCAACAGACCTGTTTATTTTCGTGACTTCTGCGTTACCACAAAAATTCTCCCCGTATCACATTTCAACACATGTATGCAAATTTGCAAAGCTCGAAAATTACACAACATGATAAATTTACAAAAGCTGGAAATTTCACAGAAACATTTTTCCAGCGAAACATTTCTTGAAACAAGCAACATATTTGCTATAAGAGGCAAGAAACCCTTCCTATTTCAGTTGCGTGCGTGCAAGCGAAACACACAATCACAAAGCATATGCAATTAAATAAATTTCTGACAGTTCACATCAAACCCTTTTCGAAAGAACCTTGACCGTAAATAATAAAGCACAAAAGAGACAACAAGCTTTCATTCAAATAATTTTTCACTGTCACATTTCCAATTTTTTTAAACCTTTGCAGAGTTACTTGCCGGACAAAGGCAAACTTTAAATAGATGCGACTTCAGTAAACACTGTGAGACACACAACAGAGATCACAGATCTACTTGTGGTATTCGATTCCTTCTCTGTCTTTGTTGAACCCGTAATTTACCAGAGAAATTTCCATTTGGTTTCAGTGTTGTACGTAACACCACCTTGGCGAAATATTAGAAGTACAGCTCATTTTGATTTCGGCTCGACGGGCGAAAGATTCACGCTGTCGAAGTCCATTACTCGTCGCTTTTACGATTCCAGATCTTTATGTTTCACCGCCTGTCTTGACGTTCCATTCTTGAGCTCCATATGGGTATATTTCTTTAAAGATATACTAAAACGCCATTCGCGCTACAATGACTTTCGACGCCATTACAGGTTAATTGTGCAGAGCAAGCTACGCATTACCCCAGCCCCGTCAAACCTAACAAAATACGGAGAGAAGACTCTATGCACACTACTTAGCAGGGGAGTGACAGGCAAGAATTTTCCCGACACGGAAAAAAATAAAACTAGACCCTCCGTGAGGGTACACTGGGTTGCCTGTGGTACGTGCAGCGTTCCACGCATTTTTTTCCAGTTGGGGGGGGGGGGGGGGGAGGGTCACCCAGAAGTCATACCAGAAGTCATACCAGAAGCCATATCAGCAGAGGATCTTTGGCTTACAGGTCCTCACACGTTCGTACCACGAAACAGATCCTTTTCTGAGGTTAAAAACCTGGCTACCGGCCTTTTAATATTTGTAACTTCTCATTGTAGCGGCATGGTAGAAGTCTTAGATAAATACCCCCTTGAGAAGACATGTGGTTACTAGCAAAGTACTGAACCCAGAGAGATTGAAGAAAATAAAAGGGAATCGAGAAACATTGGCTTCTGGGCTGACATGTTGATCATGCAACTTCTTTCCACCACAAGTGTAAGCGTGCACTGACAGAATCTGACAGCTTTGCAAACAAAAGTTGAAAGCTGAAGTTAATCCTGTTCGGCGGGGTTAGTAAGAAATATACCACTCAGTATCAGAAGCATAATTAGTACTGGACCGAAAATTCTATTTTAATGCTATCAACTGCGAACCAAGCAAGATACAGATTTTGTTAGCTTGCTTTATGCAAAACAAATATTGATGTAAAAGTAAATTAATATGGATACACAATTTTTAAGAAGAGCAGAAGGAAGTTTCAGGACGGTCGATCGAGAATAAAATATTTTGCCATCGGTAACAAAATCTACGACATGAAAACAACATTAATTTTGAACCACGAATATAAAAAGTTACCATCAGCAAAAAACAGTTTGGGAGATTTTAGTTGTTTTGTTGTAATTGTACAAGTTTGGCTGCACCGAGTAAATCGCACATCGAATTCAGCGGGTGCTCTGATCAAGTTACCGCGGCGTTATTTCACCGCGGCATGTTTACTCGCGAAACAGTGAAGCAACTGTGTCAAATGATGCCAAGCTACCGGGTTTTTGTTAGTTTTCTTTTTCTTTCGATTGTTATAAATTTTGACAAGAAATGTGCGAATTCAACACAAAGATCACAATCGCCCAACTCTCAGTGGTTGACCATTGTTTCTGGAAAATCAAAAATTTACTCTCCAAGACAAGGTTATTTATCACCAGGTAATTCCATCGTTTTGGTAATAGCAGCTACTTTATGATTCATCAGCGTCACAATCTTTTGCCGATTTTGGGGGTCATTTTGTTGAAACTCAAGCACGCTTCCAACAGACCTGTTTATTTTCGTGACTTATGCGTTACCACAAAAATTCTCCCCGTATCACATTTCCACACATGTATGCAAATTTGCTAAGCTCGAAAATTACACAACATGATAAATTTACAAAAGCTGGAAATTTCACAGGAATATTTTCCACCGAAACATTTATTGAAACAAGCAACATATTTGCTATAAGAGGCAAGAAACCCTTCCTATTTCAGTTGCGTGCGTGCAAGCGAAACACACAATCACAAAGCATATGCAATTAAATAAATTTCTGACAGTTCACATTCAACCCTTTTCGAAAGAACCTTGACCGTAAATAATAAAGCACAAAAGAGACAACAAGCTTTCATTCAAGTAATTTTTCCCTGCCACATTTACAATTTTTTTTAACCTTTGCAGAGTTGAGTACAAAATGAATGTTACTTGCAAACGATACAAGTAATTGCACATGAAATAGCGTTACAGCTCCAAATACAAAGGGATTCAGTAACAGCAGAAAACAAAAAGCCATGATAATACAAACAGACAGAAAATTCACCTTTTTCAGAAATTTAACTAAATGCATCCGGCTAGGCGTACATCTCTGCGACTAGCTCGATACCGCTAGCACTAACTTTAAGATCAGGAACTTTCTTCTTCAGGAAACTTTCACAGTTCTGTGTTTCTCTCCTTTGGCATTTGGTTTTCAGTGCAGTTCATATCATGATTTTCACATATTTGTTCATTTAGTACACATTTGTTCTCAACATATAAACTTTCTTTCAGTTTGCGGACCAACCCCGGCCTAAACAATCGCTCAACAGCATCTTTTAGTGTGGGTCTACCGCAAACGGCGTGTGCATAAGTGAGTTGTTTGAGCGTTCCGAGGAAGAAGCTTAATACAACAAAAAGCATTATGCTCAATAAACGACATACTGTCATGGGCTGCACACTTCGCCACAACTTGATCGCGCAAACAAATGTTATTTGGTATGATCACGCTCAATCATATGGTTTTGCCTGTCAATAAAAGGCATTATTATACTTATTATACTTAGGATCGAAATTCTCAAATCACAATTAGCTATTTTAACAACTTGTTTCCTCAGAAGGACGTCTCTGAAGCTGCCTAATCAAAACATGACGACTTCCATCCACTTAGTGCTATAAATTCACACAAACCACCAACGCCTGCCTTCCTTCGGTTATTCCAGGAGGGGTTAGTTAATATCTGTCTATCGTTAGAATCTCTCGACTCCTGTCTCGTGTTGCTATCGCACACCCACTAAAATTCGCTCATTCCTGGTCGTTTTATTCCTACTCGTTTAGAACCAAACAACTACCTCCTAAATGCCAACACCAGTAAATGATCACGCAAACGAAGCCAATGGCGAGAAATAATATTTCAACTGA
>NC_090885.1:20489325-20501825 GCF_036669925.1 Montipora capricornis | reverse complement strand
TGGCAGTACGGGTCGTACAAAAACGACCGAGGGCCAATATTCCCCAGTACGGCTCGAGCTAGCTCGGTTAGTAAGTAGTTTAGACTTTTTAATTACCTTTTGCTTTGTTTTTGCAAGCCCGTAATCGGCCCGTGGACATTACGGGAGAATAATGCCCTACAATTCTGTCACAATTAGCCAATCAGAGCAAGCGTTATATCGGCTACAAACACAAGCCATATAATAATAGTCTTTAAATAACCTCATGTGCCTTTTACAGTATTCTGTTGTCATGATTCTTCTATTGATTTTAGTTTAATAATTTGTGACTTTTTCTGTCATTTTCTTCAGTTCATGTGAAAGTGGCCATCTGAAGTTGAGACAGATGACGACTACATCAGAGGAGAAGACCCATCACTTTGTAACCATATGGTACATTCATTGACCAAAGCTGGGATGTAAACAAACTTTATTATGTAGCTTCTTAAACATATACTATACATGTCCTTGAAAAGGGGAAGTGATGTATTTGACATTTGGCCCCACACGTAATAATTTGTCATAAGTTACAAATGAATTATTTAACAATTGATGTATTGAAGTTTGGACCAAAGCAATGACCTATGTGCAACTTTGAGTGCCATTTTTAGCAGTTACTCAGAATGTGAGGAGTAGGAAGAAGTGGACACACTCTACATTCAGTGATAAAGAAATCTGTCTTGAACATGGTGAAGTTGAAGTAGTGGCACTGCAGTAGCAGCAGAGTGTTCAATCATCTAGCCCCAACCCTGAAGTAGTCAGCCTCAGCCGCAGATTGTTCAATCTTGTGCCTCCACTCTTGGTATTCAAGATGCTGCTGTGACAACTGATGAAAACACTCCTCAGAATAATACGGAAATGCTCAAGAAAAAATTAGAGGATGTTATAAAAGAGGTGTGCAACGTGGACAGTGATCATGATGAATTTGTGTCACATTTTCAGAACGAGAGAATTATTTCGGAGATAGAGGAGATTCTCAATTTATTTGAGAAAAACTGTCAAATTAAAGGTTGTTTTGGA
Source organism: Montipora capricornis (assembly GCF_036669925.1). Lineage (NCBI taxonomy): Eukaryota > Metazoa > Cnidaria > Anthozoa > Scleractinia > Acroporidae > Montipora > Montipora capricornis. The sequence continues at coordinate 20,500,787 of NC_090885.1, read as the reverse complement.
GAGTGTTATATGGTCAATAAAAAATTTGAAGGTCGTATTGATTGTTAGCTGGAAATGTACTAGTGGACATAATGGCATATGGGAGTCTCCTGAAAGTTTTGAAAGCTAAAAACTTCGATCGATGCGGTATTTTGCTGGTAGGACTGGGTGGCCCGACACTAATGGCATATGGGAGTCTTCTGCTGCGCTTGGTGTTAAACGAGGCCAAATTAAAAGGTCTATGCAGCTTAAGTTCTTCTGGCTGCCTCAATAGACCTCTTTAGCTTGTACATTTTGTTTTCCCATTTCAGACCACGTGATGTTACTCTCTAGGGAAAACGTTCTTTCAAATGTCGTCCTATGCACGTGAATATGTACGGATAACTTATGAAAAAACAAAAGGAAAATTCCCTTGAGAACATCACGTGGTCTGAAATGGGAAAACAAAACGAACAAGCTAAAGAGGTCTATTGTGGATTAAGGGAACAACTTCCATAAGCTAAGCATGCTTATATGAAGTTTTTAAATGTGAATTTTTTGTCAGAAAGTACCTTTCCTCGAATTCAGATGACGTGTGTGACCGTAGTTGTAAAGGTAATCTGGAAAGCAATGAAAGACAACGTGTGGGAAATCCTTAAAGGTAAAGAGATGGCTTTGGCTGGTGATGGGAAGTCTATGGGAATATTGATTCACCAGGGCACAGTGCAAAGTATTATGTATATACCCTAACGGAGAACTACTTACATTTAATTGTGGACATTGAGATGGTTGACAAGGGAGTTACTGGAGCCTCCTCAGCCACTATGGAGAAACTGGCATTGAAGCGTTGGATTGACAGGGCGATGATAGATTTGAAAATAGTAGATTTGACCTTCGTCGTGCATAGATCCGTGTAAGAAAATCTCATTGAAACAACTGCGGTTTTGGATAAATGTGGGCTGAGATTTCAAAATCACGTGACAAATGTCCGGTCCCTGTTCGGAGAGCGAGCGAGTTGGCCTTAACATTGGTAGGTTTATCATTTCGTAAGTGGTTTTCTGGGCCATCTTCGTCCACAGAAAACCCCAGGCTGGCATCATTAAGCCGGAATGTGGGTAAAGGCAATCCTTTGAAAGAAAACAGAGGCGAGAGATGGTTTCATGCAGACTGGGACGCCTAAAATGCTCTGTTGTAAACGTGGCAGTTCACGAGTGAAGTTGTCTCTCTGGCCTTTCTGTGGACGAATTCCAGGACCTACTGACACAATCTGGGCAAGTTTTGAAAGGTAAAACCTTCAATCGATGCGTTATTTTGCTGGTAGGACTGGATGGCCCGACACTTATGAAAAAATCTATGAAATGCGAATCGGGAGTGTTCCCTTGTCATGGAATGGTAGAATTACCCAGAATTCTTTTTGGGCATGAGCGAGGCAACTTAAGAAGCACGAGACTGGCCCTCATCGAATGGCTGAAGCGCGCGCGGCCAGAGGAAAAGATCTCTTGCCAGATACTCAGGAATAGGCCTGGTGTGTGCTTTTAATGTAGATTTTAGATTTCTAAACAAGTTTTTATCATAGAAAATTCGCGAGAAATTAAAGTTGTGCTTTCGTTTCGCTATAATCCTCTTGTCAAAGAAACGGTGTAATGTAAATAAGAGGCTAACGAGATTTATATTTGCAGATTACCTGTCCTCTTGCTACTAAGGTCAAATTCTGCATCTATGTAATAATTAAGCGCATTCAAAATTTCCTCACATTACTTTATAAAAGTATGTTTGTTTGTTTTTTTTTTTAGGGTTTTTCTGCTTATATGAAAAATACGCTTTCTCTCCCGTCCACTTCTTATGCATGATCTTCGCAGCAATTAAATTCAGCCCCTCAATAAACCAACTAGTTATGCTCTTAGATCTTTTTTCTTACGTATCAGCAAAAAATGCGGAATGCACTACCTGATTTTATCCTTACCTATGAGTTTACTGGTTTCTAAAGAGAATCCAGGGCTGCATTTTGTACAGCGGCTTTTCTTTTTCATGAATATATCTTAAATATTATGTATTTAGTATGTATCTTTATATGCTATGTCTTTTAGCTGTAAATGTAATATCTCGAAGATATTAGCTCCTGTAGTTATTCGGAAAAAGCTTATGACTGTATGTATGTTACCTTTAGGAGGGCGCATGCGCACACTTTGTAATCTGCGACTCCAGTGCTTACCATATGACAGATAAAATGACTTTTTTCTTGAATATATAAGCCATCTAATTCATTCTTACGTTATATTGACAAGGGCGGTTTGGAGCTGTGAGTAGGCGTGGGATTTGTCACATATGGTTTAGGGGCCGACATATCTCTCCCTCAATGCCGTACCGGGAGGCAAGGTCGGTAGCAGAAAGCAGCGAAGGGCCAACTGCGTCCAAAAGCGATCGCACGGGCCGAAATCCCGGGATGACTCGTTTGGTACGACGCTCCAGCGCCGGTGTCTGGAGGTACTGCGTTTTTCTCTCTTGTTCAAAGATTCCGTCAGCGCATGCGCAAATGTTCTGGCTCTTCGATACCTAGTCTGCCAAAAAAATATTAACATGCCGGTTTTTTTTTTTTTTTTTTTTGTACCAGCAATTGACATTTCAGTTGATTTTAAGGCATAAACGTAACGTAAGAACCGTGCGTGTCTGGTCTTGTCTCAGACAGAGGCGAGAGATGGTTTCATGCAGACTGGGACGCCTAAAATGCTCTGTTGTAAACGTGGCAGTTCACGAGTGAAGTTGTCTCTCTGGCCTTTCTGTGGACGAATTCCAGGACCTACTGACACAATCTGGGCAAGTTTTGAAAGGTAAAACCTTCAATCGATGCGTTATTTTGCTGGTAGGACTGGATGGCCCGACACTTATGAAAAAATCTATGAAATGCGAATCGGGAGTGTTCCCTTGTCATGGAATGGTAGAATTACCCAGAATTCTTTTTGGGCATGAGCGAGGCAACTTAAGAAGCACGAGACTGGCCCTCATCCAATGGCTGAAGCGCGCGCGGCCAGAGGAAAAGATCTCTTGCCAGATACTCAGGAATAGGCCTGGTGTGTGCTTTTTATGTAGATTTTAGATTTCTAAACAAGTTTTTATCATAGAAAATTCGCGAGAAATTAAAGTTGTGCTTTCGTTTCGCTATAATCCTCTTGTCAAAGAAACGGTGTAATGTAAATAAGAGACTAACGAGATTTATATTTGCAGATTACCTGTCCTCTTGCTACTAAGGTCAAATTCTGCATCTATGTAATAATTAAGCGCATTCAAAATTTCCTCACATTACTTTATAAAAGTATGTTTGTTTGTTTTTTTTTTTAGGGTTTTTCTGCTTATATGAAAAATACGCTTTCTCTCCCGTCCACTTCTTATGCATGATCTTCGCAGCAATTAAATTCAGCCCCTCAATAAACCAACTAGTTATGCTCTTAGATCTTTTTTCTTACGTATCAGCAAAAAATGCGGAATGCACTACCTGATTTTATCCTTACCTATGAGTTTACTGGTTTCTAAAGAGAATCCAGGGCTGCATTTTGTACAGCGGCTTTTCTTTTTCATGAATATATCTTAAATATTATGTATTTAGTATGTATCTTTATATGCTATGTCTTTTAGCTGTAAATGTAATATCTCGAAGATATTAGCTCCTGTAGTTATTCGGAAAAAGCTTATGACTGTATGTATGTTACCTTTAGGAGGGCGCATGCGCACACTTTGTAATCTGCGACTCCAGTGCTTACCATATGACAGATAAAATGACTTTTTTCTTGAATATATAAGCCATCTAATTCACTTTTTTCTTGAATATATAAGCCATCTAATTCATTCTTACGTTATATTGACAAGGGCGGTTTGGAGCTGTGAGTAGGCGTGGGATTTGTCACATATGGTTTAGGGGCCGACATATCTCTCCCTCAATGCCGTACCGGGAGGCAAGGTCGGTAGCAGAAAGCAGCGAAGGGCCAACTGCGTCCAAAAGCGATCGCACGGGCCGAAATCCCGGGATGACTCGTTTGGTACGACGCTCCAGCGCCGGTGTCTGGAGGTACTGCGTTTTTCTCTCTTGTTCAAAGATTCCGTCAGCGCATGCGCAAATGTTCTGGCTCTTCGATACCTAGTCTGCCAAAAAAATATTAACATGCCGGTTTTTTTTTTTTTTTTTTTTGTACCAGCAATTGACATTTCAGTTGATTTTAAGGCATAAACGTAACGTAAGAACCGTGCGTGTCTGGTCTTGTCTCAGACAGAGGCGAGAGATGGTTTCATGCAGACTGGGACGCCTAAAATGCTCTGTTGTAAACGTGGCAGTTCACGAGTGAAGTTGTCTCTCTGGCCTTTCTGTGGACGAATTCCAGGACCTACTGACACAATCTGGGCAAGTTTTGAAAGGTAAAACCTTCAATCGATGCGTTATTTTGCTGGTAGGACTGGATGGCCCGACACTTATGAAAAAATCTATGAAATGCGAATCGGGAGTGTTCCCTTGTCATGGAATGGTAGAATTACCCAGAATTCTTTTTGGGCATGAGCGAGGCAACTTAAGAAGCACGAGACTGGCCCTCATCCAATGGCTGAAGCGCGCGCGGCCAGAGGAAAAGATCTCTTGCCAGATACTCAGGAATAGGCCTGGTGTGTGCTGTTAACGTAGACTTTAGATTTCTGAACAAGTTTTTATCATAGAAAATTCGCGAGAAATTAAAGTTGTGCTTTCGTTTCGCTATAATCCTCTTGTCAAAGAAACGGTGTAATGTAAATAAGAGACTAACGAGATTTATATTTGCAGATTACCTGTCCTCTTGCTACTAAGGTCAAATTCTGCATCTATGTAATAATTAAGCGCATTCAAAATTTCCTCACATTACTTTATAAAAGTATGTTTGTTTGTTTTTTTTTTAGGGTTTTTCTGCTTATATGAAAAATACGCTTTCTCTCCCGTCCACTTCTTATGCATGATCTTCGCAGCAATTAAATTCAGCCCCTCAATAAACCAACTAGTTATGCTCTTAGATCTTTTTTCTTACGTATCAGCAAAAAATGCGGAATGCACTACCTGATTTTATCCTTACCTATGAGTTTACTGGTTTCTAAAGAGAATCCAGGGCTGCATTTTGTACAGCGGCTTTTCTTTTTCATGAATATATCTTAAATATTATGTATTTAGTATGTATCTTTATATGCTATGTCTTTTAGCTGTAAATGTAATATCTCAAAGATATTAGCTCCTGTAGTTATTCGGAAAAAGCTTATGACTGTATGTATGTTACCTTTAGGAGGGCGCATGCGCACACTTTGTAATCTGCGACTCCAGTGCTTACCATATGACAGATAAAATGACTTTTTTCTTGAATATATAAGCCATCTAATTCACTTTTTTCTTGAATATATAAGCCATCTAATTCATTCTTACGTTATATTGACAAGGGCGGTTTGGAGCTGTGAGTAGGCGTGGGATTTGTCACATATGGTTTAGGGGCCGACATATCTCTCCCTCAATGCCGTACCGGGAGGCAAGGTCGGTAGCAGAAAGCAGCGAAGGGCCAACTGCGTCCAAAAGCGATCGCACGGGCCGAAATCCCGGGATGACTCGTTTGGTACGACGCTCCAGCGCCGGTGTCTGGAGGTACTGCGTTTTTCTCTCTTGTTCAAAGATTCCGTCAGCGCATGCGCAAATGTTCTGGCTCTTCGATACCTAGTCTGCCAAAAAAATATTAACATGCCGGTTTTTTTTTTTTTTTTTTTTTGTACCAGCAATTGACATTTCAGTTGATTTTAAGGCATAAACGTAACGTAAGAACCGTGCGTGTCTGGTCTTGTCTCAGACAGAGGCGAGAGATGGTTTCATGCAGACTGGGACGCCTAAAATGCTCTGTTGTAAACGTGGCAGTTCACGAGTGAAGTTGTCTCTCTGGCCTTTCTGTGGACGAATTCCAGGACCTACTGACACAATCTGGGCAAGTTTTGAAAGGTAAAACCTTCAATCGATGCGTTATTTTGCTGGTAGGACTGGATGGCCCAACACTTATGAAAAAATCTATGAAATGCGAATCGGGAGTGTTCCCTTGTCATGGAATGGTAGAATTACCCAGAATTCTTTTTGGGCATGAGCGAGGCAACTTAAGAAGCACGAGACTGGCCCTCATCCAATGGCTGAAGCGCGCGCGGCCAGAGGAAAAGATCTCTTGCCAGATACTCAGGAATAGGCCTGGTGTGTGCTGTTAACGTAGACTTTAGATTTCTGAACAAGTTTTTATCATAGAAAATTCGCGAGAAATTAAAGTTGTGGTTTCGTTTCGCTATAATCCTCTTGTCAAAGAAACGGTGTGATGTAAATAAGAGACTAACGAGATTTATATTTGCAGATTACCTGTCCTCTTGCTACTAAGGTCAAATTCTGCATCTATGTAATAATTAAGCGCATTCAAAATTTCCTCACATTACTTTATAAAAGTATGTTTGTTTGTTTTTTTTTTTAGGGTTTTTCTGCTTATATGAAAAATACGCTTTCTCTCCCGTCCACTTCTTATGCATGATCTTCGCAGCAATTAAATTCTGCCCCTCAATAAACCAACTAGTTATGCTCTTAGATCTTTTTTCTTACGTATCAGCAAAAATTGCGGAATGCACTACCTGATTTTATCCTTACCTATGAGTTTACTGGTTTCTAAAGAGAATCCAGGGCTGCATTTTGTACAGCGGCTTTTCTTTTTCATGAATATATCTTAAATATCATGTATTTAGTATGTATCTTTATATGCTATGTCTTTTAGCTGTAAATGTAATATCTCGAAGATATTAGCTCCTGTAGTTATTCGGAAAAAGCTTATGACTGTATGTATGTTACCTTTAGGAGGGCGCATGCGCACACTTTGTAATCTGCGACTCCAGTGCTTACCATATGACAGATAAAATGACTTTTTTCTTGAATATATAAGCCATCTAATTCTTACGTTATATTGACAAGGGCGGTTTGGAGCTGTGAGTAGGCGTGGGATTTGTCACATATGGTTTAGGGGCCGACATACCTCTCCCTCAATGCCGTACCGGGAGGCAAGGTCGGTAGCAGAAAGCAGCGAAGGGCCAACTGCGTCCAAAAGCGATCGCACGGGCCGAAATCCCGGGATGACTCGTTTGGTACGACGCTCCAGCGCCGGTGTCTGGAGGTACTGCGTTTTTCTCTCCTGTTCAAAGATTCCGTCAGCGCATGCGCAAATGTTCTGGCTCTTCGATACCTAGTCTGCCAAAAAAATATTAACATGCCGGTTTTTTTTTTTTTTTTTTTTGTACCAGCAATTGACATTTCAGTTGATTTTAAGGCATAAACGTAACGTAAGAACCGTGCGTGTCTGGTCTTGTCTCAGACAGAGGCGAGAGATGGTTTCATGCAGACTGGGACGCCTAAAATGCTCTGTTGTAAACGTGGCAGTTCACGAGTGAAGTTGTCTCTCTGGCCTTTCTGTGGACGAATTCCAGGACCTACTGACACAATCTGGGCAAGTTTTGAAAGGTAAAACCTTCAATCGATGCGTTATTTTGCTGGTAGGACTGGATGGCCCGACACTTATGAAAAAATCTATGAAATGCGAATCGGGAGTGTTCCCTTGTCATGGAATGGTAGAATTACCCAGAATTCTTTTTGGGCATGAGCGAGGCAACTTAAGAAGCACGAGACTGGCCCTCATCCAATGGCTGAAGCGCGCGCGGCCAGAGGAAAAGATCTCTTGCCAGATACTCAGGAATAGGCCTGGTGTGTGCTGTTAACGTAGATTTTAGATTTCTGAACAAGTTTTTATCATAGAAAATTCGCGAGAAATTAAAGTTGTGCTTTCGTTTCGCTATAATCCTCTTGTCAAAGAAACGGTGTAATGTAAATAAGAGACTAACGAGATTTATATTTGCAGATTACCTGTCCTCTTGCTACTAAGGTCAAATTCTGCATCTATGTAATAATTAAGCGCATTCAAAATTTCCTCACATTACTTTATAAAAGTATGTTTGTTTGTTTTTTTTTTAAGGGTTTTTCTGCTTATATGAAAAATACGCTTTCTCTCCCGTCCACTTCTTATGCATGATCTTCGCAGCAATTAAATTCTGCCCCTCAATAAACCAACTAGTTATGCTCTTAGATCTTTTTTCTTACGTATCAGCAAAAATTGCGGAATGCAATACCTGATTTTATCCTTACCTATGAGTTTACTGGTTTCTAAAGAGAATCCAGGGCTGCATTTTGTACAGCGGCTTTTCTTTTTCATGAATATATCTTAAATATCATGTATTTAGTATGTATCTTTATATGCTATGTCTTTTAGCTGTAAATGTAATATCTCGAAGATATTAGCTCCTGTAGTTATTCGGAAAAAGCTTATGACTGTATGTATGTTACCTTTAGGAGGGCGCATGTGCACACTTTGTAATCTGCGACTCCAGTGCTTACCATATGACAGATAAAATGACTTTTTTCTTGAATATATAAGCCATCTAATTCTTACGTTATATTGACAAGGGCGGTTTGGAGCTGTGAGTAGGCGTGGGATTTGTCACATATGGTTTAGGGGCCGACATATCTCTCCCTCAATGCCGTACCGGGAGGCAAGGTCGGTAGCAGAAAGCAGCGAAGGGCCAACTGCGTCCAAAAGCGATCGCACGGGCCGAAATCCCGGGATGACTCGTTTGGTACGACGCTCCAGCGCCGGTGTCTGGAGGTACTGCGTTTTTCTCTCCTGTTCAAAGATTCCGTCAGCGCATGCGCAAATGTTCTGGCTCTTCGATACCTAGTCTGCCAAAAAAATATTAACATGCCGGTTTTTTTTTTTTGTACCAGCAATTGACATTTCAGTTGATTTTAAGGCATAAACGTAACGTAAGAACCGTGCGTGTCTGGTCTTGTCTCAGACAGAGGCGAGAGATGGTTTCATGCAGACTGGGACGCCTAAAATGCTCTGTTGTAAACGTGGCAGTTCACGAGTGAAGTTGTCTCTCTGGCCTTTCTGTGGACGAATTCCAGGACCTACTGACACAATCTGGGCAAGTTTTGAAAGGTAAAACCTTCAATCGATGCGTTATTTTGCTGGTAGGACTGGATGGCCCGACACTTATGAAAAAATCTATGAAATGCGAATCGGGAGTGTTCCCTTGTCATGGAATGGTAGAATTACCCAGAATTCTTTTTGGGCATGAGCGAGGCAACTTAAGAAGCACGAGACTGGCCCTCATCCAATGGCTGAAGCGTGCGCGGCCAGAGGAAAAGATCTCTTGCCAGATACTCAGGAGTAGGCCTGGTGTGTGCTGTTAACGTAGATTTTAGATTTCTGAACAAGTTTTTATCATAGAAAATTCGCGAGAAATTAAAGTTGTGGTTTCGTTTCGCTATAATCCTCTTGTCAAAGAAACGGTGTAATGTAAATAAGAGACTAACGAGATTTATATTTGCAGATTACCTGTCCTCTTGCTACTAAGGTCAAATTCTGCATCTATGTAATAATTAAGCGCATTCAAAATTTCCTCACATTACTTTATAAAAGTATGTTTGTTTGTTTGTTTTTTTTAAGGGTTTTTCTGCTTATATGAAAAATACGCTTTCTCTCCCGTCCACTTCTTATGCATGATCTTCGCAGCAATTAAATTCAGCCCCTCAATAAACCAACTAGTTATGCTCTTGGATCTTTTTTTTTTACGTATCAGCAAAAATTGCGGAGTGCACTACCTGATTTTATCCTTACCTATGAGTTTACTGGTTTCTTAGGAGAATCCTGGGCTGCATCTTGTACAGCGGCTTTTCTTTTTCATGAATATATCTTTAAATATTACGTATTTAGTATTTATCTTTAAATACTATGTCTTTTAGCTGTAAATGTAATGTCTCGAAGATATTAGCTCCTGTAGTTTTTCGGAAATTCGGGATGAAATAACGTTGATGCATGTATGTATGTGCTGGCTTTCGGTGGGTTGGGAAATGCCCAAAGCCAGGGAAATGCGCCCTGGGGACGAGGTTGTCATATGGTTTATTGACCGAATATCTCTCCCTAAATGCCGTACCGGGAGGCGAGGTCGGTAGCAGAAAGCAGCGAATGGTCAACTGCGTCCAGATGCGATTGCACGGGCCGAAATCCTCTGATGACTCGTTTGGGATGGTACGACTCCTGAGCGCCATGCCAGTCTGTACCTTATGTTACAGCATTTATTATTTTCTTCTCTGGTCCTATCAACACAGGCATTGCAGACACACCAGTCTGATTTAGTTGGTTTGCCATATTCACCTATTGGTCTGTCAGTTTCGGGGTCGTCGCTATTCACCAGTGCCGGGTTTCTGAAAGGTGTAATAACTCTATTCCAGGGATAGTGTGCCTGGAATAAGGCACATTTATTCTTGGAATAGAGTTATTACACCTTTCAGGAACCTGGCCCAGGTCCCTTGGATATTCAAGACTTCCTAGCTTTGGGCCAATGCGCAAATGCATATCTAATGTGAAATCCAAAGCAGATAATTTATCTGGTCAGGGGTTTCTATGCTGCGGTAGTTTTAATTAAGCTTGTGTTGCGAATCCATCGATCCTTTTTTTTGCTTTAATTGTATTAACTGCAACTGGTTCTCGGACAGAAAAGAAATGAAATAAAGGTGGTATCTAAAATTTAAAAAGGGAATTATAAATTGAGGATAAACGTTTCGTTCAACAAGAAAAGACCTCAGAGAAGTTGCAAACGACAGCAAGAAGATCAATGAAATATCAAAAAGATGATGAAATATAAATTTTTAAACCGAGATAATAAATGTCTCCAGCATAAAAACGTAAATTGAAAGAGTTGAATCAACTAGAGTATGAAACTGGTTCAAGGACAGTAGCATTATAAGTAAAATATAAGGATTTTCATCAACTTTGACCCGGGAAACCGATGAGTCGTTTCAGTATTCTTGTTCATTTCATCGAGTTTCGGAGTTTTTCTGCCATTTAATTGCAATGAATAAATAGATAAATAAATAATACTAGCTACACCTGAGTGCACCGAAATTATTGAAAACACGCTTTACCTGGATACTTTCTCTTTCGCGTTCAAGTGCCAACTGGTGCCTTTCGAATGGAGAATTAGCAGCAGGTACAGATTCCTTATTTTTTTGCAAGGATTTTTAGAACTGCCACATACACAAGTCGCCGCGCACCTCAAACCAGGATCACGACAAACACATCCACGAAATTTCCCACTTTTTCTACTGCAAGTTTTTTTGCACTGGCAAGTCTGTTCAAAATCATCAGAAAAATTATGTTTATTACGTATTATTTCGAAATATTTCGGTGTGGATGTGCGTATTAAGTGCTCGGAGAGCAGCGACCTGTTTAGTTAAATGCTACCACCGTTTAGTCAGGTTTCAACGTGCATCATCAACGTGCATCAAAGAACCAACACTTTCTCGAAATTTGATTGCGAGGGACTAAGAACTAGAAACCAGACTAACAGAGTGTTCAAAGGGCTTCAACTCCATTCAACATTTTTGAGAA
>NC_090885.1:20481825-20486825 GCF_036669925.1 Montipora capricornis | reverse complement strand
ATGACAGTTAACCACAGAACAGAACTTTCTTGGTTGTATTCATTGCCTTATCGTATCTGTTTCATCTCTTCGGAAGCCCCCGCCGTCACAGGCAGGGGGCCTGGGGGGGGGGGGGGGACCAATACCGGGGACTTCATCCCCTACTCTTCTCGAATAGCGTGTTCCCCATAGGGGACTTTAATAGAAGATATTTGTGAGACGGTTCCTACGGTTTATAGTCCTCATCCGAGAAGACTTGAAAGTCTAACCATTTGCAAGTGAAATTTCAAAGGAAGGACTTTCTCCTCAGCTATTTTAAGATCCTGAGTGTTGATCAGGCCGGGGTTCGAGCCCGCGACCTCCCGCGTGATAGCTCGATGTTCAATCAACTGAGCCACTGTTTCGCACTTGGGTTCAAATCTCCATTCTCTGGCTTGGGTTTGTTTTCGGTTGTCCCGGATTCAACTCCGCCGCGCTTTGTACGTAAATAGCCAACTGCCGGTTTTCTTCTGCCAGTTGGGGTCCTCCTTAATCATGTTTCTGTTAAGTTTGAATTGCGTCTTTCAGAGTATTCCTTAGGGTGCCTGTGAACTAGCTGCACTTTCACTATAAACAAAGCATTTACATAACATTACATGCAAATTAGTCCGGAGCTTTTTCAGAACGATACAATAGTCACTTCTGATTGTATATATTTGAAGTGCGATTAGTAGGGTGTAGACAAATGAGAGAACTGGGTGATCCTCGCACTTTATAGACACCCGACAGTGACTTGAAAATTCAGGTGACCTGCTCCAACTGTGTGGCTTCATAGTTCACTAGGTAGAGCATTGCGCCGGCATCGCAGAGATCATCGGTTCGAATCCCATTGGAGCCACCTGAATTTTTCAGGTGTCTATAAAGCGACAATTGCTTAAATTATCCAGCTAAGAGCAGGGATCACTCAGTGTTCTCTCATCTCTCAATACGCTAGATTCATACCGGCTCACTTCGTGTTATCTGGCTAGGGGGCTCCGGGAACCCGCAACCTCTGGCAACAAAGTCTATTGTTCTTCCAGCTGAGCCAACTGGTCGGCTTTAATATGTTTTTCTTGCCACACGTTATAATTGTTTATGTTTAGGATTCTTTTGCCACTACTTTGCCCCAAAACAAAGAAAAATGCAAACGAGTTAGACCAGGCGATTGCCGAATCTCGTACAGTTACAGGGTGAATGCGAAAAAAAAAGTTTACTTCGGCGAGGTGACGGTTTTGAAGGGACGAGAAAATGAAGTAAGTACAGCCAATTGTTATAACTATTACTTGAAGAATTTGGCGACTAGATCGAATAAAAATACTTGAATCATGGATTTACGTAAACTAACCGTCCGACAATAAAGAGCTAATAGCTAGTCCGTTAGGGGCTATCAAAGCATTTTTCTTTGATTTGAGGACAGTCACAAACTCAATTCTCTTTTTTAATTATAAACCTGATTTGGGTTAACTTGGAAGGAAAAGCTTTCTTGCAGAAACAGCGTCCATTCTGTCCAGCCATTTTCTCTAATTTTGTTTGTTTTGTCCACTGGTACTGGTGCCTTATCTGTTGGTCAGGTGTAAATAAATTCTTTGTCCAAAGTGAATAACAATTTCAGTGAGATCGAATGTTCTTAAACGAGTCTCCCATTGACTTGAAAGCCTGAAGGCCTCGTTGGTACACCCAGGCTTGTTGCATGGGTTAAGGGGCAACAGCGAGCAGGGTTAATAGGGAGACGACAAATGCTCCCGAAAGGTAAGTTTATTCCACTTTTATTCATCTTACCTCGGTAACCAATTTTGTTTATTTCTTCGTCGTTCCGCTGTCGCCCACAGTTTATATATCTTGTCTCTCTTTTATCTAAGCAGCTCTACCAGCATGATCGATCTAGGAAATATCCGCCATCTCTCCCCGCCAGGGTTGATGCTCTTGAGTTCAAATTAGGCCGTTATTAACTGCAACTCTAAGAAGTCGCCATGAACCTAACTTCAGCAGTAAAAGAAGCATGGTGCTGCGGAAGATGCAACCAATATCGTTGAAAAATAATTTAAATGAATCACTTTGTTAAAGGCTCCAGTTTACGAGGTCGAGCTAAACAACTCTTCTAACTGGAAAAAATGCCAAATGTTGGTTTTTTAATGAAACAGGAAAACCGGGTATCCCGATGAGACCACTTGGAGCAGAGTTGAGTATGAATTAGTGGAGTTGAATGCTGGAATCGAACAAGGGACAATAGAGATCTAGAAATTGGGCGTTTCCGATTTTCGTGAAACGACAAATGGAAAGCGGCAAGCTGCTGCTTGTCTAAAAGCATGGAAATTCTCTCATTCTAACTTGCTATCATTTGAGATGTTGCTCGGTATCGATGGATCACATGCAAATGAGTTAAAATTCAAACAAGTTTCTTTGTATTTGGCTAAACGCAAATTTCGGCCTGTCAGTTGCCATACACTCTCTATTGGTGGAAAGCGAATGGTTTCGCTGCTGCGCCAACCTCCCCCCAAAGTAACCAACCGATACCATATACAGGACAGTTTAAATCGTTTCATTGAAACGTTCCTAACTATGTAGCCGGGTTTATTATGATTACTTTTCTTTCAGGCTGCTTGTTACCACGTGCTTGCTCGGTATCATCCAGCTTTCGTCGGGAGCACCAGGTAAGATTTTTTATGGCGATTGTCAAAGTGCGGTAGTTTTGGTTCAAGACTACTGAAATCATGCAACAATAACTGGCATGAAAGTAAAAAACTTGGTCCACTATTGGAAGCCTGGTTGCAATGTGAACTGCATAATACAAAAGCTCTCTGTGTGAGAACACTGAACAAAGCAATTAACCATTACACGTCACAATTGTTCAAGATATCATGGCAACGAGTGGAAAACTTGATTGGAATTAAAATAAGCGATTCTAATGATAAAAAGTCTTATTTTCTAACGAATTTTAGTGCAAACCTTAATAACCTTTGTTTTAAGTAGCAGGAGTGGAATTTTTTAGCATTCCTTTCATATCACTAGCTTCACGCCATGCAGCTGCAGAGTGAAAGCGAGCATAGCCTCTCATACCAATACAATATTTGACCTGCAAGTGTAGATCGACTCGACACGAATACCCTCATATTTAACTTCGAATACGAGAACTTGAATTTTAGGCTTTCTCTTATTTGCTCCATCACCATTGCGTAAAGAAGACTTTCATAAAAAAAGGAATTGGCTTACAAGCTCTTGTTTAAAACACGCCGCGAGGTTTACTGGAAAACTAGTTCTCGCATACTCAGTTTGGTAGTCGTGGTCATTTTGAAGGTCGCTGCTATATATTGTAACCCTAGCTGGATTATTTTGCTGACGCTTCCATTTAATGAGTTGCACGAAGCCTCCCCTTATCCTTTTCTTCAATTCTCACATCACTTGCTTCCAGAGTTATCACAAGTCCATTTAGTCTCACTACCCGAGTAAACATAGACAGTTTAGGCAACTGTAACGAGAAAAAAATAAGCTTGACCTTTTTTTTTGTTAACCTAAATAAATGCTTAGGCAGTGGATGATTCAAATGAACGGGACACTTACCAAAATTGAGCCTGCATCAGTGTTTGGTTGCATATCTTACTGCAGTTGCTCGAGGGTCGGATAGCACTATTTGCACTGGATAACTCACTTTGTGTTGATAAGTCTTATTTATCTGGTGGATATAGCACTATTCGCCTTTTGAATAACCTAGGTCTTGACGTAAGTGTCAAAGCAAAGTTGTCTCCAGCATGCCGTACAAGGATACGACGGAATTATCAAACGGAAGTGTTTCAGTCTTTGCACAGTTCTCCAGCCTCCTTTACCTAATGATGCCTCGATTGATAATATTTCGCTCACAGTTGTTTGAATCGTAGATAACGAAAATAAAATTGGGAGATGGCCTATCCTCAAAAGACTCGAAAATGCTATCAAACTTCACAAAGATGACCAGGGCCAGGCAGTATTCAACCCCGCGTCGATGGTCCTCTTAAGGAAAAGTAGAACCAAAGAAAGTAACGTAGTAAGACCGAGGAAGAATGGGGCAGTCCGTGGTGCGCGTTCATACATTAGTACTGGAGGTAAGTGGTTGCCAGGTGCTCTATTTTAACCATCTAGGGGAGACGAACAACGACATAATTGAGTGTATCGACGAGTCTATGTGCTAGTTAAAAGCAATCAGTGCAAACCAAACGAGCCGCGTACGCAGCTATCACGCAAGTTTTAAGAATTCCCAAACATGTCCTCACTTTCGGACATTGACGAGATCGTTACGACCAAAAAACAAAATGTTAAAGCTTTGCGACAACGCGAACATATTCTTGTGCCAAATTTTATGTGACTAATACATTTAATTGTACACATAGGACGGCAAAGATTCCTCCTAAATATTTCACTTCAGTTTGTTTGATTGTCTTGACGCAGTAAATAACAAAGAAGGCTTGTGAAGGTTATCTTAAAAATATACTTCAATGTAATGTGGCTAGGAAGCCCAAAAGGAGGAATCAGGTTTTATTTTTTTTGTTGTGGAAAAGATGTCGTAATTTTAATGGTGACTTGGATACTCGAAAAAACCCGAGAGCTTCTTTGCAGGCTGGAATCGAGGACCTACGACCTTAGGATTGCATTGGCGAATTGCTTTGGCTTATGATTACTTCACTCAGTGATTGGTTCAAAGTTCTCGCGCCACTTTTTCAACCAATCAGAAATGAGACCAAACCCAATCGTTGCTCGCGCGTGCACATTTTCCCGCGCTTTGTGTCGGCTACGTGTAATTACTTCGAGGTTTGATTGATTTACTGGATTGTATCTCTCCTTTTTGATTGGCCAAAGTAATTACTTTGGTTTTGGTTTTGGTTTTACGACACACGATTGAAACTCGCTCTATCAAGCATTTTACTTTATTTAATATACGATTAATCTCCGTTATCTCTCAACAGTACCATGTCCGTCGAAGAAAAGCAATATCCCAGAAATTGGTGCCAGGCGAGGTACTTTACATTTTTGTG
>NC_090885.1:20471825-20474325 GCF_036669925.1 Montipora capricornis | reverse complement strand
AACTATGATCTGCTGCTTCCAAAAAATTGATCTTTAAACATGTTTTAAAGACCAGTGAAAACAAAACGATTGCAAAGTTTCAGGACTAGAAGCGTTTTCCTTTTGAAGACACAAAGCGTTTTATGTCACCCGAGACGCGCCCGAAAAGTTTCGGGACTTTCGAGAAACGCCCCCTGGGACTGGTTGTTCAAAAGCCGATTAACGCTAATCCCAGATTAAGAATTAATCAAGGAGTTTATTTCTCTACTCACAAATGCTTTTTAACGCTGATATTCGGCAAAATTTTACATTAGAGGAGGTCAATCTTGAAAAACAAAAATAAGCAAAAGAAACTTTCACCAAAATGTTGAAAACTTGAAACAAAAGTTTACACTAATCCTGGATTAAGTTAATCGGCTTTCGAACAACCGGGCCCTGGTTGTTAAGTGCGTCGATGAGTGTATCCCGTATTTACCCCGCGACGACTGACCCGAGTATCAAGTACGACGATCCGACACACGAAACTTCAGACGTTTAATTCGTCCGACGTTTTATACCAGATGTCTTATACAAGTGTCAGGCATGTAACGTTTTCTAGTCAGTATATGTTTACTCGACGTCCTATACTAGGTGTCTTTAAAAGTCGTCCTCTTGTATAAATAAAGCCAACAGTGGGCTTAATAAAAAACGATGACGGCTTCGAGAAGTTGACACACCTTGTAGTGGGATTTCAATTAACCCTGTATCTGTTAAGAGAAACTTTCCATTGACATATCTAAACTTTGAATCAGGTAAAGTCAGCTATTAACGCAGGAAAAGCTATAACAGAATGTCGAGTTCAGAGTTTCAGGTAAGTGGAAAAATACCACGGTAAGTGACCCCGCCTCCGCAATATGCCACAATATCTGGGAAAAAAAGTGCTGGTTTTTTTCATGCGGTTCACAAATTGTTGTAAGACATTTTAGTCTTCGCAAAGGAGGATGATAAAACTTGGGCTTACATAACATTTCAGTTAAGAAACGCCTGCCTGAATTTTGACCGAGTCACACTTCAAGAAAGTGCAAAAAATGATGATTTACAAGGAGTCCTATGGACTCGAAAGTTGAATTCCAACCCACTTTTAAAATACCGAAAAAAAAAGGGGGGGGGGGGGGAATGATGAATCCATCAGCCATCACATGCAGGCGAACTTCGAAAAAATATTCAAGTGTACCCAATCCAGGGCTAGCTTGTTCAAAAGACGATCAACGCCAATCCCAGATTAAAATTAACTAAGGAGTTCATTTCTCTACTCCCAAATGCTGTTCAACGCTGATATTCCGCAAAAATTTACATTAGAAGAAGCCAATCTTAAACAACAAAAATAATCAAAAGAAACTTTCACCAAAAAGTTGAAAACATGAAACAAACGTTTACGCTAATCCTGGATTAAGTTAATCGGATTTCGAACAACCGGGCCTGGAAGTCGAACTTTAAACCTCAGACCAGTTAGTTCTCCAGTCGTCAGAAGAATCAAGAGAGCTGGGCCATAACACTATAGGTCAAGGTGACAAAATTGTACTGCCTATCTGCTAGGAAATGAAACATCATCTAATGGCACTAATGAATGTGTCATATCAGTAATGATACAGTTGTACTGACAAATTTCTTTGCTTTCATCCGTTCAGCCCAGGGAGCCTCTTGGTAGATTTCTATCTGAAGTTTCTCGGCACGATACCCAATCCGGTGCAACTTCTGATAAACCTTCTCAAAACCGGATTCATTAGCGGTATCCCAGTGGACAAGCAACCAAAAAGGCTGTATAATGCAACAGGTAGATTCTAGTGACCTTAATTTTAGCTCTAACCATGCAAGGTTTCTTGGTCTGAAGATGAAACGCCATCTACGAAAAGATATGTATATCTTGTCTGTTGAACACGGATTTTATACAAGCTTTTCCTTTTTCCAGGGGTTACAATACCGCCTGGATTCTCTGGCTGTAATCCGGCTTCGTGTCCAAGTGCGTGTCATACTCCGGCTTGCAAGTTAGTATGCGCAACTGCAGTTCCATGTCCTACTCCTCCCACAAGCAAAAAGCTCTCTAAACAGAAGGCAACTGTATCTCCAACTGTACCGGAAGTAGCATACACTTATCCACCTATTTACTTGCCGCCGGCTCCTCCTTTGTTTTTACCGCTTCCTCAGCCAGCGCCAGCGCCTGCGCCGAATCCTGTCTCTGCGCCTCTTCCGGCCCCAGCTCCTTGTGCGTTGCAATGCTTACAGCAATCACCTCAATACTGCCCCTCGTACTGTGCCAAGAAATGTTGTACGGGAGGCGTGCCACCGCCAAATACGGGCAAAAAAAGCGAGGTTAAGAGACCAACAAAAGTTAAGTTGACAAACAGACTTGTCTTCAGAAGTAAACGCATTCGTCATGGAGCGCACTGACATTTTTCTTTATAACTGAGAAGTCATTGCAATACCTCGGATTTTTCAGTTGAATGTTCAGTGGGCTAAATTCTGAACAAAATACTGATCAATC
>NC_090885.1:20464325-20466825 GCF_036669925.1 Montipora capricornis | reverse complement strand
AGTGTGACGTTACAACCATGTTTATATACTCTCATGCAAACACACTTATTCACTAATGAGAGCACACATAGTATCTAAGGGAACTGGTCAAAACTACTATACTCGAACAGGACCCACCTTTTGGGTAGGGGGGTTCTCAAAGACACCACCTATCTTCGAAATTATCACATGAACATTATCAACAACATTTTATTGGCTTTTAAATTTGAGTTGACACAGGAATATTCAGCAAGTAAGAGTCGGCATTACTAGACAAACAAGAAAAGTGAGGTTTGAATCTCACTGTAATTTTCTACTGCTGGATAGAGGGGTGGCTATGCAATATAGATACCACCTTTTGACGTTAAGGAAGGGGGGTGCAGGCAGACACCACCATCTATTTTGTGGTTTGGTGGGTCCTGTTCGAGTGTAGTAGTTTTGACCATTTCCCTAAGTTTGGGTTACCAAGGTAAATAATACATACATGTAGATTTAGTCAAGCCTAAAAGCAGGTTATTTGTTCTTACAATACATGTCAGTTAACCTGGCTGGAGCCTGTGATCCAATCAAAACTCAGTACCTGGTCAGCGGTTAACTTAAAAAAAAAACAGCTGACCTAGATGAACTCTAAATTTGAACCCACGATATGGTCACGTGATACTGGTCAGTGGATACCTTGTTTTGACAGGTGTCAATTGACCATATTGATGTCCAAAACCAAAGATGTACGCTGTAAACTAGCTGGAGGCCAGTATACAAGTATTGATTCTCTAAACTTGCGCCCGCGATTGGTCACGTCATACTGGCATACATGGAGGGGTGGACATACGTGCGGTCGTACGGTCAACACAGTGACCAAAACCAAATTTTCTTCCACAGATGGGTTACTATATTTTCTTACCAATGGTGCCCAGTGCACGGAGCTCTGCTATGATTTTTCCAGGATACAAATATGCAACTATCACATGAACATGGAATACATAACACTGTGAAAATGTTAATTAAACAAGGAGACTCCCAAACCTGGTACTCTTGGAAATGGCAGTCTGTCAGATGGTGGAGGGGGTTGGGGTGGTCTCGAGTCTTCAGAGGAAGGAATTGGGAGAGGTCTTCTTTGAGCTGCATGACGAGTTGCCATATTTTGGGGTTCCTGTTGTGTTACCTCTGGGATGGCAGGTTGTCCAATTCTTCCTGATTCCTATTTAAGGTTTGAGGGACAGAGAAATTGAGCAGCTTTGTGAAAAGTGAAAATCAGAAATTACCCTTAGGCTAATCATATGACAGCCCAATTGAGAAAGTGCCTAGTTTCACTTGTAAGAAAAAAAAGTCATAAATAGAAATATTGGTTTTACAGTGTGTTTCAATTTTCTATGAAATGCACTACTTTCTGCATTGGTCACTTTCAATTAAACAAACCCAAAAAACAAACTACTAAAAGGTTTTTTGCTTATAACCCACAAAGAATTCCTCAGCACAAATTACATTGTAGGTATAATAAAAGCAATAAATTTATCAAATCTGTATTAAGTGGACCCCATATTAAGCAGACAGACTCCATAAAATGGACAGTAGCAAAGTGCTTATTTCTTCCTCCCATAGTTACTTTAAAAAATACCCGTGCTCAACGGACACCTACACACACCTTACACTAGACTTTAATGTTTAAAACCTGTATTAAACTGATACTGCATAAAGGATGTCTGCTTTGCCCACATTTTTAATAGCGATATTTCTAGTTTACAAACATTGACGTCCCATTTCCTTGACATTCAAATTTGCCAACCACAGAACTAAAGAAGTCATTGTTTCAACAGCCAATTAGGTTCTGGTTGGCATATTAATAACAATGGGTGACACCACAAGAAAATTCACAAACAAACAGGAAAACTCAAATATCTGTTAGTAGTCTGAGTACCATTAATGAGATCAAATTAGTACCCGGTAATACCTGACCTTTATAGAGCGGTTTTCAATTGAGTGTCGCAATTAGCGAATTGCTTTAGCTTGGCATTACTTCACTCAGTGATTGGTTGAAAGTTCTTGCGCCACTTTTTCAACCAATCAGAAGTGAAACCAAAACCAATCGTCGTTCACGCATGCACATTTTCCCGCGCTTTGTGTCGGCTATGTGTAATTACTTCGAGGTTTGTGTTAAGGTCGTCATTTAGTTTCCTTTCATTTATTTTATTTCCTTTCTTTTGGCCACATGACCTTTAGACTTGTGACAGTTCGTTTTACGGGTCATATGACCTCGCTTCGTGTAAAGTCCAGTTTTTCCATTAAGCTTTGTTAGTCTATTGTAGTTCGTAGTAGCCTACACTTGAGCAAGTCAAGAAATTAGTCTATTCATCCTAGCCTGAACCTTTACTGTGTGGGACAGATATGTAAGTTTCCTTTCTTCTCTTTTGTCATAATGTTGTCTCTCGCAGGAATTAGCCCACTTGGGAGCTATTGATTCTATTATTATTCGATTTTTGTTGTTTCTAACGCGTGCTTTGTTTAGGTTGATAGCTACGCGAAG
>NC_090885.1:20454325-20456825 GCF_036669925.1 Montipora capricornis | reverse complement strand
CCTTTACTGTGTGGGACAGATATGTAAGTTTCCTTTCTTCTCTTTTGTCATAATGTTGTCTCTCGCAGGAATTAGCCCACTTGGGAGCTATTGATTCTATTATTATTCGATTTTTGTTGTTTCTAACGCGTGCTTTGTTTAGGTTGATAGCTACGCGAAGCACTTCAGGCCCATGAGTTTTCTTTGTTTTCGCTTAAGCATGGGTTTATGTTAAGCTTAGATTATATGTGTTGTTTTGCTTGTGGAAAACTTAGGTTTTATTGATTATTGTATTTGTTCCATGATTTGGGGATCCGCCCCCAAAATGCGAAGGTCAATCTTTGGCCTTCCGGTTTTATTGTTGTTGTATCGTTTTGTTTTATTGTAATCAGTTGTTGATTTAGTTGTATTCTAATCCTTAATTTTCAGTTTACGGTGTTATCGGTCAGTGTTTGTTGGCGCGAAATAAACATACTTGGAACTTTCATTGCCTTCGTTACACGTGTAATCCGTTGACCTCCGTAAAGTTCGCCTCATATTTCCGCGACACGTTTTTCTCAGTATTGACAGTCGCAGAAGCCACAGTTTGATTGGTTTACTCGATTGTCTCCATCCTTTTTGATTGCCCACAGTAATTACTTTGGTTTTGGTTTTACGACACTTGATTGAAACTCGCTTTATTATACCGACCAGACATTATTATTTTCAGCACCATTCTATAGGTCCATTATAATTATATCTGTATGCCTAGTAAATTGCTTTTCTTCTTCTAATTAAGCAAAATCTTATGTACTTGTACTTGTTTATGGAAAAACGGCATTACAGAGTTACAGTAAGTTCACAGGAATGGTATTTTACCCTTTCAAGGCCTTTTGATGTGAAGAATATTGATATGACCCTTTCAACATTTATTTAACAATTAATTCTCAGGGAATGTACTTTCAGCAGACAACCTTGTTATAAGAGGACACCGCAGTGAAGGTCCCGGGGGTGTCATTTTATACACTCAGGTTTGACTGTAATCTTTATCAGACACCAAATTTACCTTTGTCTGGAAATCTGAAGATGGGCCAGCTAAAAGACAACATCAACATAATTGTGGTAAGTTTCAAGGTGGAAATTAAACTTGATTTACATAAAACATGAACAAAGATCATGAGTGATTATACAGTCATACTTAAAGGTGCACTCTGTCTGCGCTGAACACGGGGAGCAACAAGGGGCGTTTGGGATTCTGGTTTGTTTGATATGCCCTGTGAATCTGCTGTTTGAGTTCTACGATGCTGGTGAGGCATCTGTCTTCTTCCTGTAGTGATAAAAAAGTGTGCAAGCTTCTTCCAGAGGTTAACAAATTAAAATGAGTAAATTAAATGAGGCACTATCATTTCAAATAATTTCAATTAATAAAATATTAAAGTGTTTATTGATAAATTATTATTAATGAACACTTAAGAAAAATGAACCTTAAAGTGCCCCTAACCCCAAAATATTTTTTTCGCTTACTAAATGAATCTTCGCACCTGTTTGAAATGCATTGCGGCCATTTTTTCATTCTTCTAACAAATCCTGCCATATTATAGGCTTTGAAAGTTGCAAAAATCCAAGCATCTTTTGTTCACGACCGAGTCAGAAGGGGAGTGCGTCTATTCCTGTTTTGACATCACAATCTACTTTGCATGCATTTTTACAAAGAGTTAATGCAATGTAAATCAGTTTGTGACCTCAAACCAGGAATAGACCCATTCCCCTTTTGACTCGGTTGTGAACAAAAGATGCTTCGATTTTCGCAACTTTCAAAGCCTATAAAATGGCAGGATTTGTTAGAAAAACGAAAAAATGGTCGCATTGCGTCTCGAACTGGTGCAAAGATTCATTTCAGCGAAAAAAAATATTTTGGGGTTAGGGGGCACTTTAAGCTTACATAACATGATTATACTCAGCCTGTCATTCAATAATATTGAAAAAGAGACAATTATACCTCAATTATATAAAACAAGACAGTTAGTAGTGTAAAGGACCTAAAGAATGAGCAGTGATGGGTGGATTTCACTCATCAATGCAGGGTGGTCCAGGTTAAGGTTATAATGACAGTGCAAACAAATTGTTTTCCTCAAATACTATGCCAACAATTTTCTCTAACATTATTTTTAACATACCTTGAGATTTTTCATAGTCTGGAGGAGGGAGAGGAGGTGGAGGGTAATCCTGAAATGAAATATTCAGGCCATAACCTGTTCAGTTTAATTCAAATTAACAAGGTTGAGCCAAACTATACAGTCACAAAAAGGTCTTAAGAAACAGGCTCCATCATTGGTGAAGGATTGCTAAAGCATTCGTCCATGTAAAGAAGACTTAATTGGGTACCACAAAAATTGCAAAATTAATGTAGTTTTTATTTAAGCCCGAAATGTTGTGTTAATGACAGTCAAATGCTGATGAAAGAGGTTACGTACAACACAGAAAAAACCTATCCGAGCAGAGTAGAGAATCAAAAAAGTCAGCGAAACATGGAGACCAGGAA
>NC_090885.1:20436825-20449325 GCF_036669925.1 Montipora capricornis | reverse complement strand
CTTAATACGATAATAATCTTATTTTAATGTTTCATTGTTTTAAAAATTTCCCCAGGACTTTGAAATAATAATTATTACTGATGATTATTTCCTGCAACTGATTACTAACACTTCCTCCTTTCCGTCATCAGCAACTGCATCTGGATCCATTGCCTGAAAGAACAATAAAAGTGCTGCCTTTAACTTCTTATTAAATGAGGTTAAAAGTAAATCAACTTATTGTCAGATCAAATGAAAAGAAGCCTATTAATTTTTGGCTTGAAGTGATTTGAGAGCAAAAACAACTAGTAAGAGCATCTATATTTGTGGTAGCTGGTAACTTGCTTTGCTGTATTTCAGTACAGTACAGCCTTAAATGTTTTTCGTTTGTTTTACTCTCCCTGTCCTGGTCTGTGAAATGCAGATGTATTTCCTGAGGTCATTTCGCTCCCTAAAAAATGTTCTCAGGGGATAGAAAGGACTGCAGGAAATACCTCTGTGTTCGGAGGCTATTCCTCTCCCTCCAGCTCTCTTTTTTACTGTAAATTTAAGTTATTAAACAATGTGATGAAATTTTCCTCTTTCAACTGATTTGTCACCCTTATCAAAGGCCAAATAACTTCATGTAGACATTATCCATCAGTTTCAATGATATAATTATTTCTACAAAGATTTCAGTGTTTTGCAGATGCACACTCTAACTTTGCAAATTAAAGGTGTGTAAGAAATCCTAGCTTGCATTTGGCCAATGTTAAACATAAAGTAATACTATGTTTTATCCTCTGGATACTGACAACTGAGCCATATATGGGAGCACGAATGACTAGTGAGGCTAGCCTACATGTATGGCTGGACCAAAGGGATTGCCTGAGGACATGTTCTGTCTGGGGCAAAGCTGTCATTATGGAGTCCCCTGGACTCCTTGAGCTCAATATGCCAGCTCACAGTGAAAAATGAGTATATGACTGAAAAACATTAATTCAAAAGAATGATTCTTTTACCTAAACCAAAAGGCTTATTTAACATAGACGTTATGAATTTGATGCCATTTAAATGAAACTGGTTAAATTTACTAAGGAATACCTCTGAGTTCATGCCAGGTTCTGAGTTGATTGATATTCCACTACTATGACTGCTTGTAGCTACAAAGAAACAATTTCAAAGAGGTTCTCAGAGTGAATACAAAATCAATATCAGTGATAACACAGAGGTACCCCATGCTCATGCAATGTAAGGGAAAGCCAAAAAAAATAATTAAAACGATTTGTATGGGAATCCCAATAAAAGAAAAAGCCTTACCTCATTGTCATTGCGGGTCGCTTCCTTCCTGTGGGGTTTTTTTCCCAGATTCGACACGAATTGAGCCATTATCAGTTCCTCGGTTGTCAATGGTTATAGTAAAATACCAAGGCTGGACACTGAATTCTCAAGAGCCCACCAAATGGAGTCAAATTTTCCTGGATAAAATGTTTCCAAAGTTAAAATTCCACAGTAGAATTCAAGGGCAAAGGTTTTTCTTTTATTTCAATCCTCTAGCGGTGCAATTGAAGCCCTGCTAGCAACGTCAGGCAGCTGTTTTAATATTATAGTGCACCAAACAAATTGATAAAATGACGAAAAAGATCTTCTTTCACTTTGAACACCAAACGGTGACCATTTAGTTCGGTTTGGAAACGAGTCTTTGTTTGTTTGGTAACGTCGTCAGCAGGGACAACGAACAAAAAAAAACAGACTCGTTACCGAAACGGAACTAAATGGTCGCCGTGTGGTGTTCAAAGTGAAAGAAGATCTTTTTCATCATTTTATCGATTTGTTTGGGACACTTATAGAACAGCTGCCTGACATTGCTGGCACGTCTTCGATTGCACGGCTAGTGGATTGGAATGAAAGAAAAACCTTTGCCCTTGAATTCAAAAAAGGAATTTTAACCTTGGAAACAATTGATCCAGAAATATTTGACTCCATTTGGTGGACTCCTGAGAATTCAGAGTTCAGCCTAACCGTTGACAATCCAGGAACTGATGATGGCTCAATTTGCATCAAATCTAGAAAAATACCACCCAGGAAGGAAGTGACCCACAATGGCAATAAGGTTACGCTTTTTAATTGAGAATTTTTTCATAAAAGTACGCTGTATCTTCTCAAGTCTTTCCTCGGGATTCCCATACAAATCCTTTAGTTAAATTTTTGTTGTCTTTCCCTCACACTGAGCTTGGGGTGCCTGTGGTGATAATGACTCCATGAAAGTTCTATTTTAATGAATTAGTAATATTAGCAAAATAATAGAGTAGGTAAATAAAAATCAGTAGGGTAATCATATACTCGATTGACTACTCCTCTTTCAGGGCCAATGAAACATTGTGAAGTGAAGTCTGTATTTTATGAGGGTAGCATGTAATAGCCATAGGCTAATGATGAACTTGTGGCCCTCAATCATACCAGACCACAACACCGTAAACTCCCGCCCTGCTCTTTTCAAAAGTGTGAGAGATATTTAACCCTTTCACTCCCAAGAGTGTCACTTATAGATTTTACTCTGTCTAATGCCAGACGATTTTACTCGTCAATGGGGGACCCCACAGGAGTGAAAGGGTTAATGTCCCAAAGAGTTTTATGGTATTTTGAACAAGAGTTGTGAGATGGGGCATACAGTTTATAGTCCTTATCTGAAAGGACTTGAAGACTTGAAAGTCTAACTATGTGGATGTTATTACAATGGCAGCACTTTCTCCTCAGACATTATTTTCTTCTAAGACCCTGAGCATTGGTATGCACGGAGTCGAACTCACAACCTCCCCCATAGATGGCAGCCCAATGCTCAACCAACTGAGCCACGGGCTACCCAGCACATTAGTTTGGCTAATGGTCAAAATTAGAAGCTGAATAGGGAAAGTCTGGATTGGAAACCTGCTTCCCCAACCACACATCAACACTGCCTACTACATTGCATGTTATGAGCATAAGTTTTAGAAACAAAATAAAATGGAATGCTTAATATAAATAAAAACACATACATAATAATGATGTTCTCATCATTCTACAGCAACAAACCTTGCTCTGATTCCTTGTACAACTCCAACAAAAATAATGTGTTTCTTGTTGTACACATCATGTCCAGCCTCATAATAATTTTTATTGCTATAAGCTACATGTAAGTTCACAAGATTAATTTCTGATGGTTACATGATTTTAAATTTACTAGAAAGTACCAATACACTCATGGGCTTACTGGAAGTGGAAGATCGTGAAGAAACTGATGGTGTTCTTGCAATTGTTGAATCCTAATGATAAAATGTAAAAATTCAGCAAGATCAGTCTTATGCAGGATAACTCCACCCTCAGGAACAAAAGTAGCCAAAATTAGGTCGACTTTGAAGTGAGCAATTTTGCACAGCTGAGTGTGATTTGGGACTTAATTAATCAACTTACATACAGTACTTCTTCACCGTGAAAAGTGGAACAACTTAAAAAAGTACAGCACTATTAAACTAGATGAAAAGTGCCTATTTGGAAAAAAGAAAGCTCCCAGATCAGACCAAGATGTCCAGAACACCTTGGCGAGACCCTTTAGGAGGCTACGTGCCACAGTGCGACGTGAGCTGAGGCTGACTGAGGGAGTAAGTGAGTGAATACCTGATTTGTTGACAACCGTAATTTGAGGATAACATCACCGGCCTCTTTTTCTGAGAGGTCTCCAGACAAGACACGTTCATTAATCAGCATCTTCATCAAACTCCTGCTGTCTGCTTGAGATGTTACCGGCCCTTACATGGATAAACGATGAAAATGTTAAATAGATTAAGACCAGAATAGTTGAGACTGGATTGTTAGTTGCTGAATGAAGAATAAAGTAACTCTAATCCTGCAGGATGTATAAAACAAAACAACAGATTTAAAAATAATAATTACATATTATTTAACTTAAGTTCTCGGTAATGGTAAACTCGAGTGTATATTTTTTCCAAAAAAATTAAGAAAATTTAATTTTTAAAACAGCTAAAATTGCTTTTCTTTGTTTCCCAAAAAAGCATAATTGGCTTTCAGGTAGGGAGCACATATATTCAGCAGACCGTGAACTGCATGTGAAATCTTCAAGCTCGATTTTCTAGGGGTTTATTTTGATGCCAAAATTACAACTTCTTGGACCTCCTGTCCCATGGCCAACAGGTTTTAAGATATTGCTTCCAAATTTTCAATTCTAATAGATGATTGTACCACCCCAAATACCGTGTGAGAAATTTTTCGTTTGTCTTCGGAGACTGATTTTATGGCACGTTTCCTGCCCAAATTAAGTGTGAGATGATCATGAGAGTTTTGACTTTGGTGGGTGATATGCCATTCAATTCTTGATATACCAAAAATTCTTCACACTGTATAGGAGTGCATTCATCTGTAACTAATTGAAATGCTACAAAGTGCGGTTATTTTTGCAATAAAGTGAAGGAGCAGCTGAGACTCAGTCGTTCGGAGTTTGAGGCCTCAAAACTAAAAGGCAATAATTTATTAATAAATACCAAAAAACTAAAACTTTATTCAAATAATTCAATCTATTTGCTTTAATTAATAAATGACAATAGACCAATTTCGATTATATTAAAATTCAGTCCTAAACAAAAGGCATCATCTCGAGGCTCTGGGGAATAAATATAAGGATTTGTACGAGTTTATTGCCCAGAACCTCGAGATGATGCCTTTTGTTTAGGACTGAATTTTAATATATCGAAAGTGGGCTATTGATATAGTTTGACCCTATACGAAAAAATTAATAGCAGCACGACAAATATTATTTCATTTTTCCGTGGAGACCTCATTTTCCTTTACCGAGACCTTTAATAATTTTATAAAGATGTACACTTGTAAAATAAAGTAATGTTGATGCTTGACTACCACTCAACCAAGAGTTGGCTACTTTTTGGAGAATATTCTTGGTTGGGATCAACCAATGGAACAACTGCCAGTTTAAACCCAAGCACTGACCATGATTACTGGTACTTCAGAATCTGTACAACTCCTGTAAGACATATGATCATGGCATCTGACAGGATGCGGCAATGCGGATCCGCATAATTCACTGAAATCCGCATCTTCCGCATAATTTCGATATTTTCCGCAAAAAACAGAAGAAATATCTGATATTAGTGAGAAAGCAGCTCCTTAACATCCTCAAAAACATAAAAGCCGAAGAAATTGACTGTTTTGAAACGCTTATTTTCCTGAACATTGAAGAAAACACACCATTTCGTTCGCAAGATGAAAGTTCGTAAGAAAGATCGAAAGCAGTTTCCGCGCATTTTTTCGCCAATAAGCCTGGACACTAGTTTTTGTTCCTACAATGCTTTCCATTGGACGAGAAACAGTTACACTTCAGCAAATGACGTAACTGATAAGAAACTAAGGGCGCGTTCGATTGACCATATTCCGGAATAGGATTACATGGAATACAAGTTAGAAATCCTTCGTTTTTGCGGAGATTCACATTAAAAATGTCGAACACCTGCTAAAATGCTATTTTAAACATATCTTTATTATCCTTGTTGCTTCAAAACGCCAGACATACCGTTTTGAATTCATCACTTCACGTATTCTTATTCCGGAATACGGTGAATCAAACGCACTTTAAGTCAATGATCGAGGGAATGGATTGCGCTCCAAAGGTATTACAATTTTGCTCCATTATCTCCAAATTGAAAAAAAATTCATGATGAGAAACAAAATAATTTTTTATCGCTTTATTTATTTTACCAAAAGTTGCGGGAAAATCCCAACTGCTAACCCTTTTATTTCAACGGTGAAAGCTGGTCGCAAATTGATGACTCCTCCATGTAGTTTAATCACAAAGAGCAAAAATTCAGTATTGGTTGCAATTTTGATTACGGATTTACCGTAAGCACGTAAATACATTGGACGGGCCTAATTATTAGTTTTATAACTTGTTTAAGTTTCCGCATAATCCGGTGTAATTTCCGCATAATCAACGCAAGTTTCCGCATAATATGGCCAAAAATTTCCGCATAATCTTTAATTTTTTCCCGCATCCTATCAGAAGCCATGTATGATAGTCTTTATTTTAATAATTGACTAAAACTCATTCACATTTGCAACAAAATTATGCACACTGACACATACGTGCTGGCGGTAAAGACTTGCTCTTTTCTTTTTCAAGTTGCTTGGCCCTTATGTCAGCAGCACTACTTGCTGAGCGGTAAAACTCTTTTAAGTGAGGATCAACTGGTTGGTTTGATGATGGCTTTACATAACCAAAATTATCTGGTGTTTGTCCTGAAGTAAAAAAAAAAAATTCAATGTACAAATGTGTAGCTTGTTGATATGATCAGGCCCCCCTCTTTTCGGAGGAAGAAAGCTATTAAGCCTCCACCCCACTCTCCCTATTTTTTATAGCCAAATCAATAAATGATACACTGTATTAATTAATCACAAATATGGCATCTGACAGGATGCGGTGATGCGAATCCGCATAATTCCCTAAAATCCGCATCCTCCGCATAATTACGATATTTTCCGCATAAAACTGAAGAAATGCCTGATATTAATTTAGTGATAAAGCAGCTGCTTACCACCCTCACAAACACAAAAGCCAAAGAGATTGACTATTTTGAAACGCTTATTTTCCTGAACATTGAAGAAAACACGCCATTTCGTTCTCAAGATGAAAGGTAAGCAGTTTCCACTCATTTTTTGGGAATGAGCTGGACTCTAGTTAAACCGTTTTCATAACATACCCTAGGCTCGAAATTTTTAAAAAAGATACAAGGTATGAAAATTTAGCCCCAAGTTATAGTAGCAAATTAAATTGCATCATTTTGTAATTCTGGTAAAGTAGGGACAATCATTGCGATGAAGTTGTACAAAACAAAGAGCCCACAATACGTACCGGTATGTGTAAAAAACCGCTGAAAATGGTGAATGATCGAGGAAATGGATCATGGTTCAACCACATCACAATTTTGCTCCATATCTCCAAATTGAAACAAAATTCATGACAAGAAACAAAATATTTTTTTATCACTTTATTTCTTTTAGCAAAAGTTTTGGCAAAATGCCGCTTACTAACCCTTTTATTTTAACGGTGAATGCTGGTCGAAAATTGGCGAGATGTCTTAATCGCAAAGGGAAAAAGCGACTGTATTGGTCGGAATTTTAAGTCCTGATTTATCATAAGCATGTAAATACATTGGACAGGCCTAATTATTAGTTCTATAAATGTTCAAATTTCTGCATAATCCGGTGTAATTTCCGCATAATCAATGCATGTTTATGCATAATATTACCAAATTTTGTCCGCATAATCTTTAATTTTTTTCCGCATCCTATCAGAAGCCCTGCACAAAAGACAATAGTAGACTGGTCCAGTATGGTTTATTCACATATGCTGGAAGTTCGGACAGGTTCCCACCAGCGAACAAAAATGGTGCAAATGACTTGTATAATGCATACATGTATATATACAAGTATCACTCAAATCTCCATACATGTATTAGACAGTACCAAGTTGCCCTGGTCCAAAAAAGGAAGTACAGAACTGTTACAATAACTCTAGTCTGTTTCTTTCTTTTCTTTTTGATATGATATGATGATATATGTGCTTGAAATAATTATCAAAATAAGCCCCAGCCCCCTGGGGACTTACATGTAATAGAGGATTTACAGTAATTGATGAACATGTAACAATAATTTCTCAACCAATTGCAAGAAAGGAAAGATTGTGCAGCAAAGTGTTTCAGCATATTACTATTACATTATTACAATGATAATTTTATTTAGGTAAATTAAAATAGTATGACCATTTAACTTGCTACATACTTGTTGGTTTTATGCGAGGTCCCATGTTTTATGCAGTAAATAAATCAATGAGTCAATGAGACTCACAGTCAATATAGCAATAATTTATTGATTAAGCCTAAGCCCTCTTTTAGTGATTAGGCCTAAGCACTCTCTGAAATTTTAGCTTTTATTTTATGGTTTAGTTAACTGCACTAACTCATTGACTCATTGACTCAAAAATAGTGTACACTCATTTTATGCATCCCCAATCAGTGTTTAATATTTCATTGCAGAATATCGGTAGAGTAATTACTACAAATTAACTTTAGAAGATCTTACCTGTTTCGCGTATGTAGAGGTTTGGAAAGTTTTCACTCTCCCCACGCTGCATATCTACATATAATTGATCATCTGAGGTCACATTGTCTCCTGGATTCAAATTATCAGCTGAAGTCATATCTTCATAGAATTCTTCTTGCTGACCAGATGCCATTTCTTCATACAACTCTTGTGCACCATCTTCACCAGGGACCTGGTTATCTTCTGAATCCATGTTTGAATAGATTGGGGGATCACTTTCTCTTGGATCATTAACATACCCAAATTTCTTTGGCATTTGAGTTGGTAATAAACAAACTCCCTCTTTCATCGGAACATAACCGTCTCTGCCACCCTTACCAAACATTTTCTCATAACATTCATCTTCCTTTTCTTCCTCTCTTTTGACGTCTGTGTATAATCCAGTTTGTTGACCAAAGTCTTTTAAGACATAACAGTAAGAACCATCTGACTTTTGCATTCTCACATAAAGAGCCTCCTCCTCTCTGTTCCCAGTTCCCATTTCAACATAACCAATTCTACATTTGTCACCTTGGTCCTTCAGAAGTAAACAGATAATTAAACAACTTATTAATATTAAAGTACACAATAAATTATTTATCAACGTTGTGCAAAATAAATCAGTTATACGTTGTGTATTATTAAAATAACTTGAATTAGAATGTTGTACAAACAATAAATATTATTATATTAAAATTTAATAATTATTGGATGAGGTTTATATATCATGACAGTGAGAATATCAAGGTTGAGGTTTGTGTTATCTGCTCATCGAAGGATGAGGTGGATAGCACAAATTAAACAGAGACCTTGATAATTCTTGCTATTACATGTATGCAAAAACAGAATCCAATAATAGTAATTGTTTTATTATTCCTGGGCACTTGTAAAGACAATTGAGTGCACACAAAAAAGTGATCACTGTAAATACAGCAAATCAACTTGTAAGTAAGCAATTTCATTATTTTTAATTTAGAACTTTTTGTAAAATCTTAAAGGTCAAGTTTACTGTATGCTGACATGAATGCAGTTAAAGAAAGTAAAATTCTTAGTCTCAGAACGAGACTTGTTTAGAATATTATTACTTCATCAAACTTTTGGTGAGCGTTTTGGGTGATGTTCCTTCTGCATGCATAAAAACTACTGTCTGTAGGTATGATGCCTCTCCTACATGTATATAAACCATTGCCTGTAAATTAAAATGACATAACAGAAACAGAGCCATCAAGAATCACAATAGCTACTCACTATGCAGCCAACCAAAATGGACATAGTGACATCAATGAACTATATTTACAATAATAGTTTAAACTTGTGATATCCTGGGCCTAGCTAGTTACTGTAAACATCACATGATGCTGAAGCTTTATGCAACAGCCATCAGCAAAACGCTGTGATTCAAGTTCAAAATTTAATGATATTGACTGTACTTGCCAAAATCTGGACAACGTTTTGCGATTGGTTGGTATGAGGTGTCCAGAACATCAGGGTACAAAATCAACCTTAAAGCAGGCAGTTGATTTGGCACAACATGAACAAATGCTTTGGTTATTCCTAAACTTGTGATGCTTGAGAGGGGCACCCCTTGTATACTTAGTTTCCTAAGTTTTTACAAGTACGTGTACTTACTTGAAATGTACGTATTTCATTTGCCAACTCATAAAATCCATGATTCTCTGCCACATTGCATGGCCGTTGATTGTCACAGTTCTTTAACGAACATGCTTCACGTGCCCCAGGATGACATAAAAGCACTTGGATAAGCTCGGTTAGTCCATACTTGCAAGCAAAGTGAAGCAAAGTGGGATGCTCTGCATCAGATTTATCTGCGATGTATAAATAAATAGATAAATAAAATAACAAATGAATAAATAAATATCAAGTAAAGATGTAGTGAATTACACAAAGTCAGTATAGATTATTAAGCTATTTAGGCCCCATTTTTTTTCTATTTAGATTACACAATATTATTTATAATTATTTTAAAACCAAATTTAGGGTTTCTGTGCAATTAACACCATAACCAAGAAATTGGACTGCTTGCAGTCTCTTCTGAGTCAGTCGAACCGCCTGCTTTCGTCAGTCACTCAAGCGAGGCGAGGGGAGAATGGTGATAGAGTGAGATATACAGTCATGTAGGGACTGCACGCTCTTCTGTAAATGGACTCGTTTAGAATTTCCCATTGCACCAGCAACGGGAAAATAATTCTGATTGGTCTGTTGACAATGGATTGCTGTCAAATTTTCTTGATGATTTTATAATTATTAGGTACTTCTTGTCAGATTGTCATGCCAGTCTGTCTTCAATTTTCCCTGGGAAAAGATAAGCATGACATGGCTTTTGCGGTTTCAATCATTTTGTCCCTTCGAATGGTTAACACATTGAACCCAAACTAGATCATAAACTTGCGGTCAAAGCTCTCCTATCGGGCAAGTAGGCTATGGCTGCCAAGACAATATTCAAGAGAGCTACATGTATGCTTTCTTAATGGATCATACATAGGGTAACCCAAATCAAACGCCATTGGTTGTGGAAATCACTATACTTGTCACAGCATCACAAAAGACCAGATTCAGTCAAACAATTACAGTATGTTGCCTATTAGTATCCTACAGCTGTACCGTCCAGTACCATTATCCCATCAGTTAAAAATAATTTCAAATTTTGCCACGCCCTTATTAGTTGAGGGAAAATGAAGTATACTGAAAGGAAACCAAACATTTAAGCTCCAAGATGCAAGTTTTGGCAGGCTTTCATTTGCAGAGGGCACCGTTCAGTTCAGGTGAATGAAATTTTCATGACTAATATTTTCGCTTTTCACTGTGCAGTAAAACAACCACTGTTGAAGAACAGGTTTGTAAATCATGATACCTATTTCAAGGAAACTTTCAATATTTGCAGTGAGTATTCCCAAGCAATTCAAGTCGATAGAACAATTTCCAATTCTTCCTGAAATTTACTGTTTCTAGAATAACGGAGGCCAGAATCATCAACAATTTTTTCACTAAGCATGCCCAGAATACGACCAGTTTTTTGTTTACTGTGCAAAAATCATTAAAGTATAAGATGCAGTCGTGATTAATTTCATATTGTAAACTTTCATTGATCTGTGTGTGGTGTAATGCTATTCTGATAAAACTCAATAAAAAATTTCTTCATTGATTTATCGAGCAGAATTATTTTCCATATGTTGCTTTCACACCACACTTTGCATAACTACCAGAAGCAGAAGTTAGACTGGAATTCTCAGTTTTTTCACAATGCTTGAAGTTCGTAATCCACATTTTAATGCCAAAGTACGGTACTTTGCAAGAGCAAAGGGAGACAAAAATATCTTATGACTGCCGAAAGTTACGTTTAAGTACGTTGTTATTCCTGTGGCCCGATACTGGGCTCGCTGGTCAGATACTGGGAAGCAATGGATATCCATAGAAATGCAAATTTCACCACAGAAACAAAGGTAAAAATTAATGCAAAGCTTGTTTTTATCATATTACAGACTAACTTTATTGTTCCAGGGACAAACCTCACAGCTCTTGCGGCTAAGGAAGGAAAATTGAAGCAGTTCTAAACTGAAATGATAAGGACACTGGGCAACATAAGTTGTATCTACAATGTATGGGTAGTTGCCATTGAGAAGAAGGGGATTTGGTTAAAGGGGACATGGCTTCAAACAAGAATTGACTCATCTTTTCTGCTGAACAAGCTCTACCTTCTGACTTCACTGATTTA
Organism: Montipora capricornis; assembly: GCF_036669925.1. Classification (NCBI taxonomy): domain Eukaryota; kingdom Metazoa; phylum Cnidaria; class Anthozoa; order Scleractinia; family Acroporidae; genus Montipora; species Montipora capricornis. The sequence goes on along the minus strand of NC_090885.1, from coordinate 20,437,492 downwards.
TACTCATCTATCATGATTATAATAATGATAGATGAGTCATCTGTTCTAAACAAGAATTTGTCCTTGATAGTTGTAGACAATAGTTGCCAAAACACTTCAACATTCAATTTAACACTTACTCTGCAAATCCCGCAGTAACCTGACACCTGTCTATGCTTGGGTTTTCTACCTCTCTTTTTACGTAAGGGCTAATATGGGGTGTCGCTCATTAAATTCAAAGCAAATTTATACAGTAGTTTTTCTGCGGTTTCCTATCCGAATAATCATTTTGATTGAATTTGACATGCGCATGAATTATTCTCATGCCATTACTGTTAGTGTTAATTTACATTAGCAATAAAAGAGGCGAAACCATCGGCCATATCTTCACTCTATAGCTATCACCATTCACCCCTCAGCTCACTTGTGTGAAAGACTGATCAGAAGTGGGTCGTTTGACTGACTGAGAAGGGAATGCAAGCAGTCTACCTAAAAAGAAACATCTGACACCTCTGATGAAAGCAAATGAAGATAACAGTGGATCATTGCAAACTAAAATTCAGAGAATCAATGAATGGGTGTATCTAAGATAGTGGCACTCAGCACAGTGTCGGTGACATTGAAATTACTTGGAAAAACCTGGAATTATCCTGGCTAATATTCTTGAGCCATTATTGGTGTTCCCAGT
>NC_090885.1:20429325-20431825 GCF_036669925.1 Montipora capricornis | reverse complement strand
CTTTTTTGAAGCTTTATAACTGTAGCAAAAAGGTTACAATTCACGACCCCGACCAGCCCGGTACAGCGCATCTGGTTCAGTGTAGTGTGAACTAAACTTACCCAAGGAAAACCAAAAGAAAACTTGTATCTAATATAATTACCTGCTCCTCTTACTGATAGGTCCAAGCGCTTGGACTGTCATGTATACAGAGGCGCAAATATCATCTGCTACAGGCTCGGCTTTTTACCCACTGGGACGAATTTAGTAACAATAAAATTTCTACTCTCTGCCTACCTAAGTTGTGTTCATGTATGAACGGTCCCAGATCCTAGATACAGGTCTGAATTTTTACAAACCTTCAATCCTTTAATCATTTTGTTAATATTATTATTTATTTGAAATTGGTTTTATCGCTTTTTGACTACATAATTATTGTAGCGATTTCAGTTTTTTAAAGTGCGTTGCCTTAAGTAGTTTGTAAATATTGTTACTTATTTGAAATTTAGTGGAAGCTGTGTTGATTTTTATAAGGGGAAGACTCGCCTTGATCCATTAATAGTTTTCATAATCCAAGCCTAATATGATAATTATTTTCCAAGGCAAAATTTTTATTTCGATCGATCAGTTGGCGCATTTCCCGGTTTTCAAAACTTTTCGAAACTCCGCACTGTAAAAGCTTCGTTCCCCCTTAGTGATTCCAACATTCAAACGCTCTTCGGTGATGCAATTTTCCCTTTCGTAAACAAGCGATGCCATTTGGACAAGAAAATTTCATTGTCAAATTGCGGAAAAAATACTTAATCTAGGACTAGAAAAAAAAAATTATTAAAGTTGATGGGACGATGTCAAATTCGGTTCAATGATTTGCGAGGAATTGTACTTAACCTCTACACTACCGAAGCTAATCCTGACAAATATTTGTAAGCTAACCTATAGAAACCATGCCACACTATTACTATGCCAGTGAGTGCTATAATAGCTCTGACTAGAGTCACCAAAGCAATACGAGATGGTGATGCCTTGGTGGCGATTTGGTGGTGGCAAGATGACCCTTGGTGGCGAGTTTACTGGTGGCGAGTCTTCCTGGTGGCGAGGTGACCATAAACTGTCTGTATCCAGCGAAGGTCGAAATTGAATCGATGGAAGAGTACTCTGAAGCCAAGACTTAAAAGAGTAAGCCAGAACTAAGGAACAGCAATGTAAATGCTGACTTATTTTTATTCATCAGCGGAAAAAAATAATTATTGCCAGTCGCACGGAGTCTGTCCGGGAGTTTGTTAACATAAACCATGGATAAACGGAAACGCGAGAGCAAATGTTACAGATGTTTGCTGATATTTGTGCTTCCAGCTCAGAATACCCGGAGTACTAGATGCAACACAAGTATTCTTTTTAAAAATTAGCCTTTATGCTTAAACATTACCAGTAAAAGTGAAAATGAGACGTTTTAATAACATGAATTTGCGAGTTTATTATACCGAAACTGGAGCCGTCACACAACGTGTCATCAAAGGTCACATCAAATCGCATTAAAGCGAGGAAATCAAAATCCACAGAACAATAGTGAACTTTGTCCGTATGTTATGTCTGTAAAACTTCAGCCGTTCACAGTAATGATTTCAGCAACAGACAACTATAATTATCAAAGGCGGAGAACGCACTCCTAATCTTCGATTACTACTAGTAATATTATTATTGTAGATAAGTGTAGGTTTTTCTTGCAGGCAGATGCCAGAGAGGATTGATTTCAGTCCCACTGCATAGTTATACAAATATAATATTATCTTGCTTTTACTTACCTGGTGTGTCCAAAATTAATGTTGAACTATTTGCCAATAAAGCATGAACTTGTAATCTTCCTCCTGAACCCACAAACTCAACAATAAATGGGTCTCTGGACTTTTGCACATTTAAGCGATGGTCAAAGATAATGGCTATTTTTTCCTTGCACTAAGAATGGCAAACAATAAAGAATTAATGAGTGCGACCGTTGGGAACTGCCAACGGTCACGCTGCCCTGATTGGTAGATTCCAATAGATTCAAATGCTTCGAATTCCTTTGGTCTGGTTTCTTGCAGCGATCATGTTGAGAAAGCTTTAAATTATGGATTTTAGCTATAAAGTTCTCTGTGAATTTTCGAAGGATGAAGCTCAAATGCGGCAAAATTATGGGGACATCCTTAATCGGTCAGATGCTGGTGTTTTAAACGTGAGAATGTCACTGGTTTGGCATAAGTTCCAGCTTGAACAAGACAAGGTCACTGGCCGGCGGCTAAGTGCTGCCTGCCTTGTCAATTTTCTTGACTCTCTAACACTGTTGGCCAAAAGGAGATCTCACAAAATGGTCACCTCATACAGCTTGGAACAACCAAAACAATATAACACAGGACTAAGTTTACACTTTGTTTTATCTTTCATTGAATAAAAATGCTTTCAAATAATTGTTATTGCTGAGCAAATCGCAACCGCCGTAGTGTATTAATCCTTCTACAGATTGATAACAACAACACCAACAGAG
>NC_090885.1:20416825-20421825 GCF_036669925.1 Montipora capricornis | reverse complement strand
AGCTTACTACACCTATACATCTCTTAAAGGAACTCCAAACTTTAAAAATTAACATGGAAACATCATTACATGCCATGACCTTTCATTAACATTCTAATTCATAGTTCGTGTCCACGAAAGAAAGAAGCAGGGAAATGTACTAAGCTATTTGGATATGTGACCATTGGATATGTGAACATTGCACGAGGTATTCAGCTCTCAATTGATGCTTATAATGCCATAAGAACAAGAATGTCTTTAACTTACTTCTTAGATTGATCAGGGAAAATAGCTGGTGAAAAAACAGCCCGGTTGTAGGGAGCGAGCTTCTGGTGATGAGTTGTGCTTTGCAAGCATTTACTCTTCCCTCTGTCGAAATGAAGTAAACTGGTTGGGTTTAAGGATTATAGCTAGCGGTAAAACAAATTTATAAGCATTTAGCCAAGTATACTGACCTGTTGATCAAAATATTGCCCTTTCGATAGTTTTTCTATATTTACACGACGCAAGTACAAGAGATGCAGAAATTATCAAACGAACAGCATCAAACAGTCTTTCTTCCTTGGTTCAGGATGGCTTCACTGCACGTCGTCTGAGAATTCGAAGTCACCACTCCTTATATGGAAAGGATGAGCTGAAAAGGAAGTCTTGACACTAATTGTTCAAGCAGGCGTTGCACTTGAGATATTTCACTGAAACAGACAACTCTTTGGGGTCTTTGGCAGAAAAAGTGAAACACTGCGCATTGCACGAAGCCGTTTTGAAACCTATCACGAAAATGTGGGCGCAAACTCCAGAGAACAGGAAATAGCTGTCAACAGGACACGGTTTATGGCGTAATACGTGCTACTGCGCTGATTCTCGGATTAATTTCATTTTAAATACTAAGGAATCCAGTCATTCTTTGTTCAATATCACAGTTTTGTCAAGTTCGTGGAATTACATTAAAGGTACTCTATCGATCGTTTCATTTTACTCTTTTGGTGGGTTCCTCGAGATGCTCGTTCTGGCGATTTTAGGAAGAGACGTAGCGCCGAAATTTTACCAGCAGGGGTAGGGAAGGGAAGGTTCTGAGCCCACGCACTCCAAAATATTACATTGTGGGAATCAGATAGAACCAAGAGATCTCCCATTGCCTACAAGTAACTTATTCCACCATTTCGAACGAAATTTTACTGAAAACAAAAAACAATGAAATTAAACCAAAAAAACTTTTTTGTACAATATCCAACATAGTAGTGTTTTTGATGAATTAAACTTTAAAAAAAAAACTATGCAATCTCTGACAATTCAAAGTTAAAACTTTCAATCAAGAGGTCCCTTTTGCATTGTATAAAAAGAGCATGTCAAGCTCACTGTTGACTAAACACAAAGAATACTGTGTGATATTTTATTACAGTTACCCTGTAGTTTTGTGAAAAATGTCACCTGTTCCATGCAAAACTTTTTATTTTTAACACTGAACTAGTCCGAAAAATCTATCTAAAAGCATGTGCATGGTGGAAACAACGCTTGTTACGGGAACATGGTATGCATGCTGTAATTAACATAAAGCTAATCAAACTTGGTATAGCCAGCACCATAGGCAGAGTTGGAAGTGTAGCTGGTTGCAGAAGTATATGTACTACTTGCTGCTGTAGGTGTAAAGGTGTAAGTGGTATAAGTATTCTTTGCAGGATAGCTATCTTGTGGTGGATATGATGTGGCATAAGACTGACTGCTGCTTGTAGCATAGGTGGAGGGGTAGCCGGTTGTGTTATTGCTTCCACCGCCATTGTGACTGCTGCGTTCACCTATCTGATTTCTGTACTTTGCATTCTGTTCCAAAAGAACTTCATTTGTTGCCTTCAAGTCGGTGACCTGTTTCTGGAGGTCGGCCACTTTGCGTCGTAACGATTCATTTTCATCCACAAGGTAGTAATAATTCTGACCATCATAGGATTCCCGGCGTCGTTTACCATATGGACCATCAAAACCATAGCCCCCATAATCTGAATCTGGACCATCTTCAAATACATGACGATATCGACAGCCTTGCCCCCTTGAACACTTCCTGTTTAGGTAATCTTTGCAGACAGGATCATTAGGTCCAGCTCTGGTTGGCTCACCTCTGTTAGCATAAAAGGAATCACGTTTCGGTGGCATTTGACCTGTTCGCAAAAATATCTTCTCTTCATTGTTTGACAGATGCAGGTACTTGCAAGTTGAGCGTTGACATTTGCCATTCTGATAGTCTCGGCAAATCATTGGGCTGTTGGTGAGCTCAGTTCCCATCCCATCTGGGTGCTGAAATTTGCATTTAGGGCCGCGAGTGCACACACCACGCTGATAATCACGACAGATCAAGTCTTTGACATCAAGGCTCTTATCGGTGGCATTATTGTTGGTATCATTATCTTTGGGGTTTTCATGCATATCCATTGAGGCAGGGTTATTTAGGTTATTGCACAGTCAATAGATGCTGGTCAATAAGCGCTTTCGATTCTAACAGTCAAGGGGGGCTCACCAGACAACAGAATCACAGGCTATCGCTGCAAATGCTGCCAAGATGCTGTCTGCAAACCTGCTGCGAGGCTTCTGCGTAAATTCACTGATGCTTTGCGACACGCAAGTCAGGCGGACTGGAATGCTGCGTAACGGAAGCGCAAAATGCAAAAGGTTAGGTCATATGAAATGGGTAATTTAACAGCTTTAAAGGTGAGGTACCGCTCAGCACATACAAATAAATCTCACCGCATAATAACTGTTCTCCTTTGAGAAACCATTAGATTGATGCTGATGAAAAACTTACGGCCACATGCACTCAAAAACCAAATCAAGTTTTATTTCATTTGCTTTAAAGTCATATTCTCAATAACGACACAAAATTAATCATAAAACGAAAATCACAGAACGAAACTAGAGACCGATGGTGTATACACTCGAAGGCATATCCCTCAAGGGCATTAGACAGGGAAATCTTCACTCAAAATCAATGAACACGACCCTCCAAGTATGCAACTTAGATGAGAAAGATGCGGCCAAGAAAATTCATAGTCCAAACGTGGCCGCCCTCGTGAAACTCGAGAAATAGATAAAACGTTACGTGTGTGATGTTCAAAAATACGAAAAGACTATCAGAAACCCTTTAAAAGAAAACTACAGCAGAATTTTTGGAGTCATTACTTATATCTGAAATAACCTTTACACACATGAAACTGTGAATGGACTCGATGACACACGAGGCGAGAGTCGCAGATTCGGCATTGTTATAATCCAAAGTTTAAGAGCTACTAAACTCCGCTCGCTTAATTAACTCAACAATGAAATAGCGCATACTTTGCCTGGTATCCTACGGCGCCTTTCGCTTAGCACTTCTTGCTTTGCTTTAGAAGCAAATTTAATGGTGATGATCGCCCAAAACAATATATACGTACTGCAACGCTTCGTTCCCTCGAATCCAAAATGGGGGACAAGCTGTTAACATGACACGTGTTCAGATGACATCATGAACATGTCCATATTTGGAAAGGGACTGCATGATGGTGGTACTGAGTTTCCATAATTTTTTTATTTGATAAAAAAGAACGTTGTCATTTTTTTTGTCAAAATTGAGAAAGACTTGAAACTAACAAACAAATATTTTACGCATTTTGTTTCTGGATCCTGTTATTTTTTACCGCTTTTTTTATGCTAGACACGTTACGTCATTTGGAGACAATCTTGTACGTATAAAACAGCTTGTAATTTCTCCCCACTCTTCGCGTGGCTGATTGGTGAACTCAAAACAAACGTTTTTTAATTCCATGTGATTGTGGCAACAAGCAAAACATGGCGGACCTCGAACAGTTTGAATCGCGTCTCTGTCACACAATGATGGACATTGAATCACTCGGAACTGCAACACCAAGTAGCTTGTGTAGTACTCCAGAACTAGAGATAAGAGGAAATGAGAATTGTCTGGAAAGAGATTTGAAACAATTCTCTGAACACGAGGAGTCCGCCGCCGTCGAGAACAACTCTCGCATCTTCAACGATGACACTAGCGATTCCAAACCGAAAGAACTACGAAGTAACGATTCACCTTGTTCAGGTGTAAGCTATAAGGAGTAAGTGTGATTTCTTAATCATTTGGTGCTAAGTAGTATTCTCCTTTGCAGCATTGTCCAAGATCGCAAGATCGGACGAACTGAATTCTTTTTTGCTGACCCAACAGTCGAATTTATTTTATGTTCTGCAGAAAGACAAGAGCTTGTTCAAAAGTTGTCACAAATAAGGATGAAACAATTGTAAAATGCAAGTGGATTTCGTGCCATGCATCTGTTCAAAATGCCGCAGAATTATCCGAACATGTTAGAACCGCTCACGTCGAGCCGATGTCTTCCCAAGACGTTTTCGTGTGCTTGTGGGAAGGTTGCAAGGTGTTTGACAAGCCGAGTCTATCACACTCGTGGCTTTCTAAGCATGTTAACGTTCACACTGGTGCTAAACCATTTAAGTGTATGATCAGTGGATGTGCATTGACTTTTTCGTCTAGAGAAGGATTGGCCAGGCATGTACCCTCACATTTTAACGACTCGAGGCCAACAAAAAAGCAAAAAAGTGAAAATTTGCAGTCCTCTCCTAAGAAATCAATCAAAAAGAAGAAGAAGAAAATTAAGATACTACGACAAGCGAGACCTCCAGCCCAAGGTGAGCAGACCTTTTTCTATGCAAAAACTACATTTTAATAAGACTTAAATTTACTTTCCGGGAGGGACTTGCCAAGTTGTAATCTGTCCGTGATGGACACTTCTCAACCGTGATGTTAAAAGGCATACGTCTATCATGGGAGTTAAAATATGCCTCTTTCTGAGGAATGGAGAAACTGATGGCTTATATAAAGTTTTACAATTGAGTCAAAGATGTTCCCATTTTGATTTAAACATTATTATCTGAAAAAAAAAAAGAAAGATTGTAAAACGTTGGTTACACCCCATGAACTGGTACATTTCATCGTTTTTCACTTTTAGCATGAAAATGAGAACATCACGTGGGCCAGA
>NC_090885.1:20399325-20411825 GCF_036669925.1 Montipora capricornis | reverse complement strand
ACTTAATGTGCAATGCCTCTTTGATCTTAATTTGGAATTTTGAGGCGGCAGAATCTAAGATCGTGAAACATTCTGTGTTACAAGAGTCATGACAGGCCCTAGATGACTGCAGGTGTCTGTAAACATGCGAAGACTTGTCCGACAAGAGATGCTCACGAGCACGCGTACGTAGGTGGCGAGTGGTCTCGCCAATGTAGCTGGCATTACAGCCAGCACACGAGAATTTATAAACGACACGCGAACGTAGACCTTGCGGTACTGAATCTTTCACGCTGAACATGTTTCTAAGTTTAAATGTACTAAAGACCAACTTAATATCTAAATCAGCTTTGCAATAGTGTTTGAGTAGTTGTCTTAACTTGGTCTGGGCGATTTCAGAAAACCGGCCAACATAAGGGAGTTTATAGAAGTGCGTAGAAGTTTTCCCGGAGTTGGATGAGGCGTCCCGCCCAGTCAGAGAAGAACTCATTTTCTTAGAAAGATACCTGTGGATAATCTTGTCGATCACCCACGACGGAAAACAATTTATAAATAGTAAGAAAATAAGCTTCTTGACGTCCAGATGAAAACCAACCCAGGAATTGTTGATCTTATATACTCTGTCTAGTAATGTTCTGACTAGACCCAGTTTGTAATTCAAAGGGGCGAAGCTGAAATAATTAGTAAGAAGACCAGTAAATGTTTTCTTGCGATATACACTAGTAACAATAGATGGATGACCGTTGTCTAGCAATATGTCTAGAAAAGATAATTTCTTATTGATTTCCCTTTCCATTGTGAAACGGATACTTGGGTGCCTTGCGTTGATATAATCAAAGAACAAGAGCGCATCATCTTCGTTATTGAACAAACAAAAGGTGTCATCAACATAGCGTCTATAGAACAAAACTTGGGAGGATGAGAAATTATCTAACCAGTTTTTTTCATGGTGTCCCATAAAAAGGTTTGCGAGGACTGGAGCAAGGGGGGAACCCATGGCAACCCCATCTACTTGGTCATGAAACGCACCCTTGAATAAGAAGTGGGTCCCTGCTGTTGCGAAGGAAAAAAGGGTTTTAAGGTCAGCGGGGCTTATCGCAAGGCCAGGATTACCCTGATAAATGTAGGTGACCGCCAAGTCAATGCACTCATCAAGGGGTAAACTAGTAAACAGACTCTCAACATCATTGTCTCTTTCTTTTAATTACGTTGTTCTTTTGTCTTTTATTTTATTGCTATGTGCGCTATTTTTGTTTTCTGCGCATTTCACACTTCATATTTAAATTGTACGCAAGTTCTGACATGTAATTTTGCAACATACCTTAACATAAATTCAAATGTACAACCGTTGAAAAGCTCATTTGCAACTGAAGATGACATGAGTATGTCGAAACATGTTTTGTAAATTGAAAACGATCGTTTCTTTTTTGAGAGTTATATATGACTTTCATGTATTAACTTTTGTCATGCCGGCAGGTCATCGTGTTGGTGAGACTTATTTAAGGTTTCACATTTCTTATCAACCACCTCAAAACTGCGGAGAGAATCAAGTCAAGGCGCTAATCATTGCAGTTAAATGTACTAATTAACGTTCCTTGAGCAGTATTAAATGAAAGGAAATCCTGGAACAATTCAGGCTTGAACGATTGTTGCTAATTAATCACTAGTAAATTGAATCTCTAAATATTTTTTGATCACCAAGTCGTCAATAAGTGATTCTTAAAGAGTGCTTCTCAAAGAGTGATTAAAATTTGATTGTGTACTCTAAACTGCACCTAGTTATTTGAACAATATCACGTCTTGTCAACAGATTACCGGATGAGTGGGTACCGTTGAATGATGTACAGAAGCACAGGACGAAAACTGTACACATCTCTCAGCTACCAAACGACGTGGCCGCAGAATTGGATCCTTCTTTTTACAGGCGTCTCTCTCACAGAAAGCATCATCGAAAATAACACCAAGAGGTTTTGTGTTCACCACTTAACCCCTTTTGTTTATACTAACTTAAATTTGTATTATTGTATTTAACACCTGGCTCATTTTGTCAGGATCACGGGATTTTAATTAATGTTCGCTGTTTGTGATGAATATTGTTTGGGTTATCACCTCTAGCGCATCAACAGTCTGTTCCTTTTTCGTCCTTAGAGTTTTCGAGGTGCCGCCAGTCCCATTGTTTAGGTCAGAAAGTGTAAACATTGGGTTGAACGCTTACTGTTTTTGGAGTAGGGCGGAAGAGATCAGATTAGAAAGCTTCACGGTCTTAGCATTTATGGCCTTGTGTTCTCTAAACACTGTGTTGTAAAAATGAAAAATTCCCGTGGAAAGGGGCAAGCTACATTTGAGAGTTCGGATCAAAGTCTTTCATTTCTCTTTTTCGTCAAGTCGATTTACTCTCGTTTGGTTACCACAAGACACGAAGTAAGATGTGGTTTTCGATTGCCGAAAACTTAACCTTTATTGAAACGGAAAAAAGGTAAACCGTTGTATAGACAGTTTAATAAGACAGTTCACCTGTTTATTGTCGTGCAATCTTTGATTTTGACAGAAAAGTGACACGCTGTACTTAGAGGATATTACGTGGCCGCGCGGAGATGCGAATTTCTCTTCGAGTGTTGAAATATTTCACGACTGAGCGCAGCGAACGATTGAAATATTTTTCAACGCGAGAAGAGAAATTCCGTATCTCCAAGTGGCAATGCTGATATTCTATTTATTATATAAACACCAATGAAATACTAAATCATTTCACGAAAGGTAACAGTAACCTTTTCATGTGTAAAGATGTCATGTTTTCGCTCGAAAACTCACTTGGTATTTCATTAGTGTTTATCTTTAATAAAAAGTTATACGTAAGTCGCTTTGCAGTAAAAGAACATTTTCTACCTATTGACAGGCTGTGAACCAGATTTCCCGTTTACTTTGTGTTTATTGGCCGAACTTTGGTTCGCCAATCGTAGATTTTCTTTTGAGATTCAAGTAAATACATAAAGCAATACGGTCACTGGGTCGCAAGGAGAGGGGTGGAATTGGAGGTGTGGTTGGGATTACTCTTGAACAAAGCATCACCTTTAGGGTCGGGGAGCAGCGCTCTCCATCCTTCTCCCTTTTTCTCTTGAGAGTAGGTTTCCCTGTTAGCAGAGGTGTCCTTTCTTTTGCGTTCGCTGGGCTGAGAGGAGTGCGAGAAAAGAGACCTCTGCCACGTGTTGAAACTCACTGTGTTGAGCATGCGCGGCGGTTACTTAGGGACCGAATCCCCACGTGTTACTTCGCATTTCACTTAAGGGAGGTGGCTCTCAACTACCAATCCGTTGCCATAGACCCCTTCAAATTGTCATTTCTCGAATTCCTTTAACTCTACAGAAATCCTTTCTTGCCAAATGTGTTCTATGTAACATTCCTTTGTATGATTCGACTCACAACCATATTTGGTCAATCGTGTGACTAAAACATCAAATGCCCAAAAACTCAGCGAGTTAACTATGTTGTTTTCAATTTTTTAACGCAACAGTATGAGAACATTCTAACACAAAATCTGTAGCATGGATTTTAAAAGAAATTATTTCACAAAACATTATGACGTCAGAAGGTCCTTCTTTGACACACTTTCCAAAATATCAGTTCCATTTTTTGTCCAAATAGAAATTCCATGCTACAGTTTACGAAAAGAGATGGAACGGTTCCCATCCGTTTAAAAAAACGCCTCTTTCGTTTCCTGGGGGCCTTTAACTGTTTTTCACTGAAACTCACGGCAGAGGACTGGGACTAGTTGCGTATGCACCTTGTGATTAAAGTGATGTCAGATTTCCACTGAAAAAGTTACTTGATAGAACCATCCATGTAACCTTTTTGTAGTGCTCTTTGACTAAAAAGCTTCCTTAGCAACCATTGTCTTTCTGTGGTTAAGTGCCACCCCCCTTAACAACAGCGGAATTACGTTAAAGAATGCGCGAGACACAGTGGGCTCAAGTCACAATCAGCAAACGAGGGCATGCGTTTTCAACAACAGGGATGTCGCTAATCGCCGGCTGCTGGTGAAAAAGGGATGATCGCCGGCTGAATTTTAGGCGTCGATCGAAGTGACCCGCAACGATCGCAAATTATTCTCTACGAAGTTTAAAAGTCATTCGATGTGTTAACAAAAAAAAACATTAAATATCTGCCTGTCTACTGAATTATCACTAGAATTCATCGATACTGGAAATGAAATAAAAGCGTTGGTTTTGAGTACTGTTGTGCGTTCCGGGTGTTGCGAGACACTGGGAACAAACCTGTTACCAGGTCCCTTTGATGCTCAGAGCACGAACCGCTTCAATAGAACCTTCAACCGGAACCGGATGAATTTATTCTTTGCTACAACCCTGTCAGAACACTGCCGTCCAAGGTGGATCAAAGTGAGTTTCGACCCATGGCAGAGGTCTCCTCCCGTATTCGTCAGCCTAGCGAACACAAAAAAAGAAAAGAGACCTGCTTGCAGGGAAAGGGAAAGATTGATTGCATTTATTTATGCAAGTTCTTCAGAAAAGTTGAAGTTGCTAACAAGAACCAATTCCCACTGGGCTTTCCAGGCAATGAACGATTCAAGCACGGATTAGGAATTGTTTAGTTCGTGACTGTCTTTCCCTTAACTGGCTTGCGCAATGTATAGGATTTTATGACAACCTGGGAGTGGAAGGCAAAATGGTGGCTTCTACCCAGTAGATCCAACCCGTTTACGTTTGTTTACTAGTACTAGGAACAGCCTTTTCGCTGTGGTTTGAATATAAAAATACGGAAAATGCTTCGTTTCCCGATAAAAATGTTTTTTACAATCTTTTCTTATAAAAAAGTTACTTAATTTGTTTCTTTTACTTTCTAGAGCATCTTCCTTGCGCTAAAAACTTGATCTCGTTTTCGCCGAGAGCATAATTATAAATGATAAATTCGTCGATGAGTCCTGATAGATATGTGCCCTCATAAAAATGTCTTCCAATTCCAGCAAAATGTCCCCAGTCCTGCGAGAGGTCCCCGCTAGCAGACTTCTGCTTGACAAGAATACCATTCACGTAAACTTTAGCCAGCATGGCGGCTGAGTCATACAGAGCAACCACGTGGCTCCAGCGACGAGCGGGAATGACGGGGAGTGTAACGACGTTGAAAACTTCCTTGTCGTTTTCTTGGTGGTGATACCACATGACTTTTCCATCCTTCACTGCGAAGTCGTATTGGTCGTGTTTGTGATCCGAATGGCTACCGATTGTGTTGAATATCTCATGACGACCCCTAGAGTGGTGTAAAATAGAGTTAAACGTAGTAAAAACATCTTGCTGTATATAGTATAATTATCTGTGGAAAACAGTTGCCTGATAGAAAGATTTACCCCTCATCATTGACATTTGCCATTGAAGAGAACTCGTAATACCTTATTCTTGATTGCTTACTCTCGAAGGAGTACCCCCTGCCGATTTACGCACCTCCCCTTAACAGGTAGTTTAAAACGACCGTCCCTAGCTACCGGTCAGCTTTTTTTTTGCTAAAACAATAGGCTTATTCACATTATTTTCTTCTCTTGGTTCCTTTCGAACAGAAACGTTGAATTCTATCAAAATCGACCCTACTCGAATGACCACACCCTCTGTTGATATAGCACCTCCCAGCCTCACCTCAAAGTTTGAAATAAACGCACTCGTATTCGATTTAACACAACATACACGCTGTAGATGAAGCTAACAGTGAAATCTAACCTGTTTGTTTGTAGATTAATCCAGACTGATATCGAAATAGCCTTTTGAGGTTTTTCCCTGAAAGAATCTCCTGGTATTTTAATTTGCCCCATGGTCATATTAACTGATTTTCCGCATGTTCCATTACTGGATGAAGCCGATCCGTTTATGGCTATACCATTGTTAGCGAGACCGGACTGATCATACACCGTTTTACCAGTGAAGAGATTAAAGCCATAGTGAAGAACTATCCTATGATAATTGCACGTCTGAGCCAGCAAGGTGACTTCGTTTTGTTTTAAAGCACGCTCAAACAGGTAGAACTCATCTATGATGCCATAGAGCTTGTTCTGTTCGATCCACTGTCCATTAGCTGCTTTATCGTAAGATTTTCCGATGCTTATTTTTCCTGCCCAGTCCTGGAGAAAACCACAATCAGCCATCAGGAGAATATTCTCAAAAGTGAAAATTTGTATTGTTTAACAAGGAGCTTATTGGTGTAGATTAGAGATTAGAAGAAAGCGGAAAAGTACTGCCTACCTTGGTATCACTTAGGTCTACAAAGGCATCGCCGAGACCCTGTTGTGGTTGGGGTAATCAGAAATCTAGTGGTTGACGAATAATTAACAATTAATCTACGAGGACGCGCTGAATGCGAAGTGATAGATAACGTCGAGTTGGTTAGAATCATTTTATATCCAGCAAGCCCGAATAGAAAATTGTTTTATTAAAAACTCCAGGATCAACAACTCTTCTTTGGTGTTCCAGGGGGGAGTATTGTCGACTAAAGCATCGATTTCTGCCTCGGTCAATTCCGATCCAAAACTGCTTTTGTCGGCCATTTTTTCTCAGTTTCAGCTCTCATTATTGCTGACGCGTTCCTTGACCATATTAGGTACAGCAATGACATCATCAAATTATAACATCAAAACCGCAAGGTGTTTTGAATTTTTATCTTTCGGAGGTTGAAGATGACGAAGAAATAAATCTTTTTTCAAGTTTCGATTTCCATGACGTTCTTCGTTTCGAAAATACAGCATTTCGAATTTCCGAATTGTCACCTTGCGTGACACCATGATACAAATTTATTTGGTTGAAAAAACTGCCTATGCCTATGAATCTCAGCAGTCTGAGCGTTTCAAGTACATTAGGAGATGTGTTCATGATACACATGTATTTTATCTGATAAGCGAAAACTAAGCGCTTTCATCGCTAAATGAATTCCAGATGTTCGTGTGGATTTCTGGCCGCCATATTGGTGCACCAACGTGGCGGCTCCCACCCTGCCAGCAGAGCCTTTCTTAACTCGACGAGAAAGAAAGGACTCAGCAGAAATCGTGTTAAGTCTTTATTGAGTATGCCCGAGCCGTTGCTTGGAGACAGTTTCAAACCCAGGCCAAGTCTCGATCGCACTTCAAGACGCCATGTTGATTTTCGTACTGAAGGCTCGATTTTGACCTTCGCCTTGTCAAAAATATGATGCGCGCGTTGCCTAAACCGGTTTGACTGGAGTGACTAGCCCAGAAAGGTGGGCTGCGGCGACCTAAAAGACTTGACTCGTTGTCTGCAGAGCCTGTTTTTCTCGCCCTCTGGTAAGTTTTAGAAAGGCTCTTCTCGTAGGGTGGGCGGCTCCATACAAATAACTCAGAAACAATGTACCGCACAGACCTGAGAACTTGTGAGGTGATTTATAAATGTGTCTCCTACAACATTCCAAGTTTTTATCTTATTTCATTGAACGGTTTTGATTTTATTTTTTTGTTGCCTGACAGTGAAAACGATCCAGGCTTTAGGAACTGATAACCGTTGTCCGGCGAGCCTAGGAAAATGCTGGAAATCTAATATCCGTAGATCAGTTTTTAATAAGAAAATTTATTCATGAAAACTTGAGTAAATCTGAGATGTGACAGTTCTTCTCAGTTACCTGGGAGAGAGTTCCCGCGCCAGTAAACTCCTCTTTCTTTAGGACTCCATTCACATAGATCTCTGATTTTCCGCTGGACGCTGTGTAGGTGCAGCTGATGTGAGTCCAGGTCCCCGCTGGTACCACAGGCGTGGTGGTCTTGGCACTAAATACAGTCTGAAAGAACAAGAGTACACACTTTCAAGCACCTTTAATGGAAAAGTGAGCTTTCTGCCGTGCATCTTGCATCAAAAAAGTCTTATTGGTCATGAGACATATGTTAAGGCTATTTTTGGTGTAGTGGACCGAAAATAATGCAAAACTTAGTTGTAATCGAGGAGAGAGATTTGGTAAGGCGTAAAGTTTTCCGGGAGAAGAGTTACGTTTTGAAATGATCGGCGCATTAGCTGGAAATTTAGTTACTGAATGAAAAATCATTTCAGGATCTGTATATGGATTCAAGGAATTTGATAATTAACAATTAAACTTTTACATTGACAACCAGTGTTCTCAATCCGACGTGGAGTTTTCGTGCAACTTGCATTTGTCTCGCAACGCCATTCCTACAAACTTTCTCATATTACGAAACAAGTTGTTTTACGGGTGTTACACTGAGCAAGGTTTCATGCAACTTGTCTCGTTTCGATGATCACATGAGATTAAAGGAACATTTTCACCGGCTTTTGCCACAAAGCGTTGCGACACAAGTTGCAGGACAGATGTTACAATGCGCATGCGTTAGAGAACTCAATTCTACTTTCCGCAACGGTTTCTGCAACTGGTGTCGCAACGTCTTTGGCCGTTGCAAGGTATGTTGCACTGGGCAGTGATTCGTGCAACTTGTCTCGCAATGGACCAGACAAGTTGCACGAAATTGAAAATTGCACAGTTTAACAGCTACCTGTGATTTTTCGTTACGATGAAACCATTTCACTTGTCCATCGTCGATTTCAAACAAATACTGCACGTGACTGTTCCAAGGGTTGTCTGGGTTACACGTGCTAAATATAGTTTGTTGACCGCGATTGGAATCCAACTTGAGCCACACTGCCATAGTCACGCTGAACAACGGTTTTCTTTTCAACAACCCACCATTAATGAGGATATTACCTAAGGAATTCAAGCAATTAGAACAGTGCTTAAGTAAGGATAAACTACCAAGAATGAAGTCCTTGTTTGTTTTGTACAAATTGGCTTCTTCAGTGCCGATCTTTATAATTACTGACCTCCGCTTAGCCTCAGACCGTTCCCACAAGTCCCACTGGTTTTGGCGATTGTGGCGAGGTTCGAGAGCTCGCCGTTGTTTCCGCTTCCAGAATCATCGAATACGGCACTTCCGGACACCCGATCAAACCCAAAGTAGAATATCTGGCCCGTGTTAGCTACAAAGGTAAGATAAAACAAAAGTGAATCGAGACTAGGAATCTTCTGAGTAGCGAGGCCTACTGTAGCTTCATGCGTTATTCATGCGTGACATGGGAACGACTTAGAAATTGAATATTCTGACGGCACGATTGAGGAGGCAGTGGGCGTTGAAGCCTGGTTTCCACTGGCGACGCAAGAACGCAAACAAGCAGAAGCGCAAGGGAGAGAACACTTTCCCGGCCCCTCCCATTTCTTCTTTTCACGCGGAAGTACATACATACATACATACATACTTAATTGACCACTCCCTATAGGGGCTTTTCAGGGCCAATGAAACACAATCAACGAAACGACAGAACACAACAACAACTGTTACAGTGTAAGAATCCCAATTGGCCGGAGGCAAACCAGTTGGCTATTTACAAGTGCAGCCAGGAAGTTGAACCAGGGCATACCAAGAACAAATTCAACGAGTGATTAGAACGGGTCTTGAACCCGTGATCTCCGGATCTCAAGGCAAGCGCTCTAGCCACTGGGCCACACTGCGGGCTCAACTCCAATAAGGACCAATGCCATGCTGTGAAAGTTATTTGCATAACAACAATTCGTCCGTGAGGGGTTAGAGTTTTTAAGCAATTGCAAGCAACCGTGGATAATAATCCTGCCAGTGTACGTTGGAGTCAACTGACTTGATCTGATCGACTGTGGCTATTTCAATGTTGGAAAATTTCGAGAGGGTCTCCTTGTCCTAGAACGAGGTGGTCGACAGCTCTTCGGTGACCTCTCCCTTCCAAGAGACTTCGATTTGAAAATGTTTTAAGGGTGTGTCAGTCAGTTGGCTGAACAACGAAACCTAATTAACAAGGTACAACTATATACCTATAAAATTGTAAATCCTACGGAAGGGCTCATACCAAGAGAGGATGAGGAAAGACAACACATCCAACAAACATGGGCCTCCTCCAATGATAATAATTTTCAATCTAGATTTAGCCCGATGTCATTCTGATTGGCTATCATTCGCTGCGCTACCATGGGCACGAGACCAAAATAACTTTCACAGCACGGCATTGGTCCTTATTGGAGTTGAGCCCGCAAGCACATTTTCTTTTGTTTAAAACTACATGCAAAGAGGCTTAAGGGTCAATAGACCAGTTTCGATATATCAAAATTCAGTCGTGAACAAAAGATTTCATCTCGAGGCTCTGGGGAATAAATGTAAGGAATAGACCTTATTCACGATAGCCGCCATGTTGAATTTGTGCAAATTAGCTACACACTTCAGAGGGGGCAAACAACACAAGTTCGAGAGGTTATAACGAACATCTTAGCCACACAGATGATTTGTTTCACGTTCTTTGTATGTTTAAGTAGTAAAATAGAATGATTACACAAGTTACTTCGATGTTTTTTTAGTCAAAAATGAGCAGATAACAAAGTAGAAGGTCAAAATGTCGGAGGCAATCAAAAGATATAAAATTATTATAAAAGGTACTTAACTCTAAATTTTAAAATGTACTTTTAGCAATGTAAATTCAATATTTCGACGAGCCCATTTTCCGCAATTTGCCTTTATTCCAATGTTTGCCCCCCAGCATAACACATGGCTAATTTGCATGACAATTTGAAAACCAACATGGCGGCTATCGTGAATAAGGGCTATTGTATGAGTTTATTCTCCAGAGCCTCGAGATGATGCCGTTTCTTTTAGACTGAATCTTAATATATCGAAATTGGTCTATTCAATACAACAAGACCCCTTAGCCTCGTTCATGTGGCAAAACCGCTGATAACTCCGATAAGGGTTATAGGCCATTCCCGAGTTCATGTCTGCCTCCTCTTCAAAGCGCGTCTAAGTGCGACGTTTTTGTGATGGTAATTAGTGTTACTTTACATATGAATAAAACCTAATTTTCATAGAGTGGTTTTCAATTGAGTGTCGAAAGTAATTAGATAATTACTTTGGTTTTGCATTACTTCACTCAGTGATTAGTTCAAAGTTCTCGCGCCAATTTTTCAACCAATCAGAAGTGAAACCAAAACCAATCGTGGCTCGCGCGTGCACATTTTTCTGCGCTTTGTGTAAGCTACTTCGAGTTTTGATTGGTTTAACGGATTGTCTCCGACCTTTTTGATTGGCCAAAGTAATTACTTTGGTTTTGGTTTTACGACACTCATTTGAAGACCGCTCTAAGAGAAACTTCGCACTTAGATTCGCTTTGAAGAGGAGGCCGACATGAACTCGGAAATAACCTATTGCAAACATATATCATGGGGTATAGGGATGTACCTTGCCTAAGAAATACAACGTGACAACTCGGCCAGGTCCTGAACCCGGGCCAGCGGGTGAACCACTTGGCCACCACGCCTTCCATTTTGCTAAGAACGACAAAGACGACAACTACAAAAAAATGTGCTTAAGTGTGTTCGCAGTATGTGCGACGCATAGTACGATTATTTTTCCACGTTAAACCAAGAAAGGACGATAACTCCAATTGTTGTCCCTTTTTTCCTAAATACGACTTACGTGTTTTAGCCGAGCCGAAATTGCAGTTGTCGTAGAGAGTTTTTATTTCAAACGGTGACAGCTCCCTGCTATACATGAAGACTTCATCTAGAGTGTCGACGTCAGTTACGGAGCCAGAGTGTTTGCCAAACGCCGCGTAGCTATCCCAGTCTTCTGATAACCTGCCCACTCCAGGCCCTTGCTTATTCAAGTTGCCGTTGATAAAGATCTTGGCCTGGCCACTTTGAATGCTGTAAGTTGCTGCGATGTGAGCCCATTGATCTGGTTGATGTGATGTAAAAAATTAATAATCGTATTAGTTCTATTAGAATTGTCAACGTAATCTTGCGTCGACTCTCACTAAAGTAAGACTTGTATAATGCTTTTTTTTAACGGAGAAGAACCAAATACCCAAATGAGTAAAAAAGTTGAACGGAGAGTCAAGAATGGACCGAGAGAATGTGAAGTGAGAGAGTGAAACCCCAATATTTGGCCCTATTCCGATGAAAATTATTTAATATCTATTATTCTCAAGTAAGTTTCGTGTCCTACTGCGTGGCTGGTATTTTCAAAGGCGACGCCTTGTTGGTCAGGTGGTCTGAAGGTGGTAACAACAGACAAAAATAACCTTTGCAGCACGGGCAATCTTAAAATATATTTTAATAATTATCATCATGATGGAGTCCAGGAATTCGCTCTCAAACCTCATATTCTCTTAAATGGACAAAATGGATATGAAATTTGGTGAATAAAGTGGGAAAGTAAGATCTGTAGCTCAACATCGCGTGACCCGTTGTATTGTCTCAGACTAAAAGTACAGTCTAGACAAAGGCATGGTGGGTTCGGTAACCACTACACCATTACGCCTCCACGATTACATGCTAATCGGGTGTCACTGGGCTGCAATTCTCCATCTTGTAAAATTAAGTTCGTGTTAAATTGTGCGCTACTTACTCTCGGTAACAATAGGATCTGTAGTCACTTTGAACAGCTGTTTGTCATTCTGGTCGTTGTGACTCCAGCTCACGGCTCCGTTAGTCATGAC
>NC_090885.1:20389325-20394325 GCF_036669925.1 Montipora capricornis | reverse complement strand
CCTCAGTTATCTAAAGACCCTGAGTGTTGGTCCGGCCGGAGTTGAATGCTCGACCTCCCGTGTGACAGCCCGGTGCTCAACCAACTGAGCCACCGGTGTGAGATTAAGAATAGTCACTCATGCAAGCCAAACCTTATTTAAGACTGAACTCGTCTAAAGATAGCTTCATCTGAGAAAGTGCTCTTACATAGACGTAGTATTGGAGTTGTAGATTCCTATTTATGGGCACCTGGAGGCGATAATCTTGACTAACACCCCTGGGACCTCAACGTAAGAGCGTAAATTGGGAGGAAAGCAATGTGGCAATGTTCTAAAAGCCACTTTCAAACTTATAACATCGAAGGAGGTTCCACTTTTTTCCATACTTTTACTGTCTTCACGAAGCCTTAGGGAAAAAGTGGTCCAATCAAGATGAAGCCACGGGTTTTTGGGAGGGTGAAGACAAATAGGTTGCTTGATCTAGTCTCTTTTTGTGTGTGTGTGTGTTTTACTGCGCTGTCTGGTCACACCAACCTTTGGTCATTCAATCCGTTGACAGTGAGATTTAGCAATCGCGTTTACAACAAATTGACGCAAACGTTTTTCAGGATAAAATTTGCGTTTTGCTAAAAAATTCAAAGAACCTCATTTTTCGACTGTTATCAACAGATATCGAACAACTTGTGTTAAGCGAGAGACAAGTCAAAATAAGGGAATTTTCATGCTTTCAAGCAACAGCTTGCCGTTGGGCGTTTACCGTTTCACGAAAACGCAAAACTTAATCTCTTTGTTCAGTTAGCTTATCATCCAATAGAGAGATTTAGCATTGCGTTTACGTGAAACGGCGAACGGGAACCCGGAAACGGCAGGTCACTGCTTGTCCTTAAAACGTGAAAATTATCTCATTCTAATTCAGTCTTGCTCCCTGAATAAGTTGTTCGATATCTGGAACTTACTAAAAACAAATCAGCTAATATCAAACGAGTTCCTGCCATTTTGGCAAAACGCAAATTCCAGTTCGATGTTTGTTATTTGCTGTAAACGCGGAGGCCTAAATCTCTCTACTAAGGTGGACGTCAATGGACGAATGGACGTCAATCATTCTGACGGAGGGCTAACACTCGAAAAGTCTGCTTTTCGACCCCCCTACGACAGTCAAATTACTTATATAAACTAGGTTGATAGAACGGAATTTCCCTCGCTTCAGATACCTACCGACGTAACACCACAGTGTCTTTAGAAACTGGCCCCCACCGTCAGCTATTTAAGGTCTTAGGCCCAGCATATACTTTGGTAAGTAGAAGGCATGGATACAGTGACTAGGTCATTCGTACGGGTCTATTAAGATTGCCAGTCAGTCGGCCAATCAGTCAGTTACGAAAAATTGGTTTTATCACCCGTGTTGATAACGGTACATTCATCACCTTAATGAGAGATTTGTGAGAGGCTGACGTTTCGAGCGTCAGCCGTTAGTTGATTCACTAGGGTCTTTAAGATCTACGACACGGTTGTCTACGAGTCCTTTTACGGGAACACATGAACCCAACGAATTGACGGACTCCCAAGTGTGGCTTCATGGCTCAATTGGTAGAGCATTGCAGCGACATCGCCGAGGTTATGAGTTCAAATCCCGTTGAAGCCGTCTGAATTTTTCAGGTGTCTATAGATGGTTTTTTACCTGATGTCACAGCAGCCATGCTGGCGCACAGAACAATAAAGAAAAAAGTCTTTTGGGAATTTGACTCTTGTAATGCAAAATATGAGCCATAGTTATTTTGTGCATCAACATGGCCGCCTCATCACGTGATCGAAAACTGCATAGTGGCAATTGCTTAAATTGTCCAGTTAATATTAATTGGCAGGATCGTTTCATCCTTTAGAGTTCATTCAAGAAGAGTGGAAGTTCTTTCGAGCTACATCCCTAAATGTCATTCACATGTACAACTGAAAAAACTCACCAGCAAATTTCGACCCATCGATGGCTACGCCTCCGCCACAACACACTTTGAGGCACATTCCACAGCTCCCTGGTACTTTATCCAACTCAGCCATCTCCAAGGTAGCGTTGTTATTGTGTTGTGAGTCATCGTAAAGGCGTTCACCGTTGTAACGATCAAAACCCAGATAGAACACTTGATTATAATCCTCTGAAACGAAACAGCTCTTAATAAGTTAATTGTTGTTGATAAACTTGAAAAACGTCGTTGTTCTTAAATGTCTAAGTTCAGTGGTGAAGAAGCGATAGTGTGCAAAAACATACATTCGTAGACTAAAAGAGCGACTAGATACGAGACTTCTAAGGTCTTAAAGATTAATTGTTGCATTTGAAAATTTGCAGTTGCATTCCACTCACGTGTTAGTCCTGCCAAGGTGCTGAGGACACCCACTGATAGCAATAGACACACACATCTCAGGTGCATGACTGGATACTCCCTTCCTTAATGTCTTCAGTCTGAGAAAAAGGAATACAATTTTAGAGAGTTTTGAACACAAGTGGGTAAGCTTCCGCCATCATGTACCTTCTTTGGAGAGAGTACGCACGAGGACATTGACGAAGCAGCAATGTGATGTTTTAAATCTTCACTCATGAAATTTATATCGTTGGAGAAAATTTCTCGGGAGAAAAGAAATCAACTCTGGCACTCCTTAAGTTGGCTTTTCTTTATGCCGCGATCTTACAACAACAACAACAACACAGAAATGGCAACTAACAACTCTCTTCCAAGCACAATTAGAGCATTTATATTCTTTGGTACCGAGCTGTCAATCCTGCGTCAATCATATGTCGTGTAATACCTCGTAAACAAAGCACGTTTGCGTGGTGACTACATTATCATATCCTTTCTTTAAATTAAGCTTTGACCTATTCGATCGCACCATTTCACTTAAGTCTTTACCTACTGGTTCATACGAGGTTTGCGCAACACATAGCAAAATCAAACACCTAAAAAATACGGATCACGTTACAACAATTTAAAAAGCAACCTATCTCAGAACTCGACAAAAAAAAAAGACTGTTACATAACAAAACGGGAGCAAAGGACAGACAAAAGGTGTCACGGGCTTGAAGCGCCGACAAATCCGCATGAATTACAGAGACTACGTGTCACTGGAGAGACTATTGTAATTAAAAATACAGTACTGAAAATACAGAACAATGGTACCAATTGTAGCTCTAGTTGCAAAAACCTGGAAACCGATTCTTTTTTTTATGAAACCAAGTTAGACATTCTTAACTAAAACCCGAGTCGTCTGGGATACCAAACACCTTTTTCCAGACAACTGTTTTGCACTGAATCCATGATAGGATAAAATGATTGTTCATCAATTCACAGCTGTTACAGTGATAGTAC
Organism: Montipora capricornis; assembly: GCF_036669925.1. NCBI lineage: Eukaryota > Metazoa > Cnidaria > Anthozoa > Scleractinia > Acroporidae > Montipora > Montipora capricornis. The sequence goes on along the minus strand of NC_090885.1, from coordinate 20,390,993 downwards.
AACCAGTTCCGTTTCAGTTGGAAAATGGTTAGACTTTCAAGTCCTCTCGGATAAAGGACGTAAACCTTAGTCCCCGTAGGACAACCTCCCCTGTGAATCAACTCTGTGGAAGAAACAACACACTGTTCGTAAAGAGTAGAGGGCACCTCCCCAGTGCAAGTGGTCTATCCAATCACTATGAGACTGTATCTGATATACGTGGTGCATAAATCCGTCGTCTGTTCACTGACTCAATTTGAGTGTTGTTAAAATTAAAATTAAAATTTAAAAAAAGAAAAAGTTGAGTCTTGTTGGATGGAGTTAATTCCTGAATGGGTGACCATCTAGAATACCTCGTGCTGTATGCTTTGAGACGCGCTTCCCACTCCCGCGATCAAATGTGGACTGAATTTCAGTTTAATTAATCCCTCATCCTTCCCGGAAGTAATGGTTTCCTCTCTGGACAAAATCGAAGTTTACAGCAATTCTTCCATGCCGGGCGCACGGTGCCGCCTCGTGTCATTGCAATTGGCAAAAGTTATTTAGTAAATAGACTGAATGAATAATATTTTACTCTCGGATTTTAGTTCCACGCATTTGCGATAAAGTTTTAGCAACTTGTTTACAACTTTTGTTAATTGAGACACAATTTAGTTCTACAAAAAGTTTCATAGGGGAGCATGTCCTTCCTAAAGCACTTATAGTGGCCATTCGTTACCGCATTCGTAGGAAATAGTAGAAGTCCTTTCGACCTATTGTAAGGATCCTCACGTCGCTGCGCTGAATTTTGAAAACGCAGCACAATACCAGAAAAATCACAAAGCACATTTGAAATCAGTGTCTTTAAAGGCTGTATTGAACATGCCTATCTTAAATTGATCACCGTGTGATGAATCTCACAGCTTGAAAATGACAAAATGGGAAGCAAAAGTAAGCCGAGTTTAACCGAGCAGAAAAAGATCGCGTCGTGAAAGATATGCTATGAAGTTAAAGATTTCCTGATTTCCGATGGCCATATTTGAATTTAGTTAACAAAAATTTCCAGCGGCGATGTGAAATAGTTCTGATTTGGAAAAAAAGGTTCCATTTAGTTATAAAACGGGGAAGAAGATTTGGCTCCTGGTTAAAAAATCACAGGTTGAAAGCGGATCAAACAATACAGCCACAGGAAAACACTGTGAAAAAAATGTCTGGTACCTTTTAGTTGTTAAGACAGGAGGAATCTAATACAAATCAAAGATCACTAAAATAAAACTTATGCATTTCAAATTGTATTAAAGGTAAAACATCCGTTGGGAATTATTGACAAAGATTCAAAAAGTTGTGAGATAGATATTTCGATAAAATCGCGCTCGAATAAATTGAAGATCACAAATTAAAAATTCCTCGAGTGTTCGCCAGAAGGGGAGATGCTTAAGTGGATTACTTCGCTACCGAAATAAAGACGTGTGGAGTTATCTTACCTTTTAAGATTCTCTAGACCCGCTCATAATTTTTAAACTTAGTAGTCAAGTTGGTTCCGGTAGAAACGCCATCTTTGATCTCGATTGGTGAATGCATGACGTCATAGTTTTGGCGCGCGCCCGTCGTTACTAAAAGAGAAAAGACTGGTATTGCTGTTCAAAATGAACAACAAAATATCACATCCAGAGCAGGTTTAGTTCACAAAACACATACACGATGTCGAGA
>NC_090885.1:20366825-20379325 GCF_036669925.1 Montipora capricornis | reverse complement strand
GTGGTCGAATGTTTCCCAAAGTGGCCAAACAACGAGGAAGGGTACAAAATGAAACAGTCTTACACGATCGGCTTAACCATATTCTGGTACGTTCTTCCGCTTGGTATCATTGCGGCTACGTTCTGTAGCATTTCACGGAAGCTCCGTGTCAGTAGCAAGTTCAACAGGTTAATCAGAAAAGAATGTACCGACGGTGGCGAGCAAAAGATTCGAAAAAGGATTCGCGAGCGACAAAACACCAAAGCCAAAAATCTCTTAATTCCAGTCGTTGTAGTTTTTGCTGTGACGATGTTGCCACTCAATGTTTTCCGCCTCGCAGTCTTGTATTGGGAAGAAATCTACGCGCACAAATATGTCTGGGTATATTACAACACCTGCGTGTTATGTGTCGTTGCCAACTCATCGGCAAACTTTTTCATTTATTCTTTGGTAAGTGAGGAGTTTCGCCAAAGTTTCAAACGCTTTTTCTTACGAAATATGGGTGCGCCGAGCTCTCAAGGTGGTACTGAAAGAACCATCCGTAGTCCATTAAGTCCAATGGATTTAAAAACTTTGAATAATAATCAAGGCAAATTGTGATGCAGCATCACTTCATCGAGAACTTTAAATGACCTTTTATTGAAATGACGACCACGTCATTTTCCTTAATTAAACGCGATGGTAAACATTGAAGGAGGCATTTTCTAAAACCAATCTACAGCAAAATAGACAGAATTAGATAGATTGTCATAAGGCCGGGGCTAGTGAAAGTTTGATAAGGCGCCAGTCATTTCCATCTGGAATACCACAGGCTTCCCAAGCTGAAAATACGTGGTGTATGGGACAGTTTGTGTATATAGAGAATTGTATGGGAAAATCACCGATCGTAAAAAAATTGTTTAAATAACTATCTCATTTGAAATAAAGTTTTCCTACCTCCAATGTGTGACGAACTTGTCTCTTTTGCCGAGTTTAGAGCCATTCTGACGCCGTTTAGAGAAGTTATCCGGAAGGCCGTTTAGGCCGTTGCTAAAATAATAGGAAGGCCGACCACTCCATCCATCGCTGGCCAGACGTCACTCCACAAATCGTTTTCTCCTTAACAGGAAAAGTCCCGAATCGCAATAAAAACAACAGTTCCATAAAGCCCAATAAATTTCACTCCAAATACGTGTGTTTCGGCGGCCGAAAGACTCAAGACGAACGAAAACTTTGCCTTAAAATTCACCTCTTCGGCTTTCCTCAGAGGCTTGTGACCGGGCAGTCAACAACGGAAACTCGCAAGATGGTTTCAGCCTCAACTCTGATTGGACCATTTGAATTTGACCGCGCGCTGGCAACACGACCGTTGCCTATGAAACTCATGGGGTACAAATAGTTAGTGACTGCCCGGTCACAAGTCAACAACGTAGTGTTGCCAGCGCCAGAATGGCGCCAGAATGGCTCTAAACTCGGCAAAAGAGACAAGTTCGTCACACATTTGAGGTAGGAAAACTTTATTTCAAATGAGAAAGTTATTTACACAATTTTTTTACGATCGGTGATTTTCCCATACAATTCTCTATATACACAAACTGTCGCATACACCACGTATTTTCAGCTTGGGGAGCCTGTGGGAATACGTGACTTCCTTGATCATGTAAATTCATCAGAGCGCGAAAAACACAGATGTTTGTAATGACGCCTCTAGCGTAATGCCATTTTCAAAAAACAAACAATTGTATTCCAGAACGCCACGTTTAATGAAAAAATGTTTCCCTACAGGAACAATCGTAGCAATGATGACTGCCAATTGATATCCCGCATTTGCTTTGGCACTAATAAGGAGAACCTGAGTGTTAAATTATCTGTTTTCTATGGTGGCCGAAGAGTGTCTGTATTTGTTTTCTCCGTTGGCCTATTTGTGGCGGGCATTTCCATTTTCTCTCGGCAATTTCCATTTGCTCACTGAAAATGCACGGTCAACTCGCAAATTTTAATTTCAAAGTTCGCCCTCCAGCATTGTGCAGTCTTTTACTAATAATTCATCCCAACTGAATTGCACTCGCAATCACGTGGTTTTCTATGCAAACGGTGACTGGATTTATACTAACCTGCGATCAGGCTCTATTTTAGTTTCGCGCGGTACGTAATGTGGAGTTGGCGAAACGAAAAATAGGGGCAACCCTAAAACTAAACAAACGTTTTTAGGCCTAATTAGGCCTAAGGTTAGCTTTTATGAATGTTTAGGTTAGTTTTTACTCTCTGTATTGTACTGTGATTCCGGATTCTGGATTCCGGATTTTAAGGTTGCTCAAAAATAGAGCCTGACCAAATTCCTCTTTGATATTCCTTCCGCCCACTTTTTTTGATTGATTGACATGACCTTCATCGGCCAATCAAATTCACTTCCATTATACCAATACACGCGTGGACGGCAGATTCACGCTATTTTGTTTTAACCAGAGTTGATTACTGTGATTAATCATGATTTAATACAGGGAAAATTAGCATAACAATGTTTATCGGTTTCTCTTTCGTTTCCGGCTCGATAATCACATTTATACTTCCCAGAAAATAGATCACGTTTGTTGGCTTTAGATCACATTTCCTCAAACTCAGCTTCGTCTAGATACGCGCGGAACAAAGCGACTTCGTCGCTCGCTTATTTACTTCGCGTAAGAAGAATCACGATTCGCTCGCCAAAACATTTTCCCCTGGGATTATCGTGAGGTCGACTTGTGGCAAGTCTACATACTACACAACGTGCGTCATTTGGCGTCATATGTGGGTTGAGTTGGTGTTTCTACTCTGCATGGAGAGGTTTTTCTCCGGGTACTCCAGTTTTCCCCTCTCCTCAAAAACCATCATTTGGCTCTCGCTATGCGATGAGTTTATTGAATTCTCAATAATGAAGTACAAACGGAAAAAAAGGTTACTCTGATCTTTCTTATTTTTTTGTCATTTGAAAACTTAAACGTTCATGTTAGACCCTTTGAATAAAAGGTGAATTTCGTAGCTTCGATTTCAGTTTCCCCGATTTCGAACCCGACCGTATTGTAAAATAAATGGGGAATTCAACTTCAAAGCGAAAAACTGACATGGTTCACAACTACTGCAGTTTTTTTTTTTGCGTTATCCACAGAGACAAACAAAGCGCAAAGTTTCTATATCTGATCTTTTTTGGCGAAACAATGTAATCTCAATTACATTGCACTAAGTAGATAAGGGATTTTAAATCCCTAACAATCTAAATGATGCATTTGTATCAGTGACAATTATCGAAGGCCATTCTGTTTCCATAGTTCTCCCAATAATTAACGCTATTGAAATAATACAGTTACTAGCCTTTTTTCGGCTATAGGTGTAGTTACTCCGTTGAAGGTTTGTCCGAAAGAGGTTCTCAGCCTAGTATACAGCCGGTTTGATTTAAGAGTTGATGTTTTCATCTTATGAAGCAATTCGTCGAACAACGTCAACGTGTCATTATCCACCGATCATAGATCCAGCCGGCATCACAGTAAGTATTTTCTTTTAATTTGTCATGGATATGGAAATATGCTCATGTCGTCTTCTTTCTCGTCTGCATCGTTTTGCGCTTCGCAGTTGACAGTTTAAAGAAATTGAGGCAGTATCTACGGTAATAAACTCATCTTTGAAAATGAGCTACATTTCGAAGAATGTGTACCGCAAACACTTTCCTACGCTACCTTCAACGAGCTTATTCTGGGAATTTTTTGTTGCAAACCGTTATCTCACGACGTGAAAGAAAGCCCAGGCAACGCTATTAGTGCAGTACATAAATCAACTTTTCAAGAAAAGTTGTGGGGTGGTTAATATTAAACCTGTTAGTATTAATCATTTTTGATTATTGAAGATGCATTTTTTAGGAAATAAAACATGTGAACAAAGAACTGAATGGAGGCAACTTTCTTTACTGTCAACGTTTGTACTAGTTAAAAAACGAGCTGAATGCAGTAGAAAGAGTTCTAACATTTTGGAAAAGATCCTTTACAAATACACAAAAAAAGAAAGACATTAAGGGGATTTTATTGGATTATTATATACCTCTTTTGCGCGGCTTTAAACTTTCGGTAAGGTTTTGATCTTTTTTTTTTAAAATAAGTGCACCTGTTGCGACCATTGTTTAACCTACGTTCTCGTTTCTTGGTTTGTGTCTCCTATTTTGCTAGTGATAAATGTAATTGACTCCTTTGTCACACTTTTTTTTTTTTCTGTTTGACAAGAACACCGAGTTTTGTGTACTTGGAATGTGCCATCGGTTAGGAATTCGCAGGAACTTAGTGCAACCACTTTGTATGAGTCAGCACGTGCACATGAAAGCTATTGGCTTATAGCCCACGAATAGCGAGTGCCACAGCTTAATTAACAAAGTCGATCCCCTGGGCCTGAGAGAGCATACGCATAACAAAGGACAGGGGAAACGACTTTAACATTTGTTACATACAACATCTGTTCGATTTTGTTGAACGATGTTGAACGATGTTGACTGCCGGCGTAGGCAAACGGTTTCACTGACATCGATTCAACTTCAATTCAACATGTTTAAACACGGTTAAAAGGAAGGGATGTTGAAGCCGTCAGTCACGGGCCTTGGTTGAATAAGCTTGTGATCGAGATCCATAAAGAGAGGAAACAACATAAAATTATCCCACGTATGGCGTTTCTGGCCGGGGTTATTGGTAATAGGCGAATGCTCTTATCAGGTGAGATAGATAGATTAGTTTAATGAAGTACCACATTTGCAGCCAAATGGCTCAGCAATTGCGTAGCTTACAAACGTTTTAAAGACATATAATATGTAAGAAATATTAATACAAACAATTCTTAAAAAATACGATATTACAATTATAAAATTTTTCAAAATGGAGTGAAAACTTTCATGCTTTAAAGGCTAGTTGAACATTTTTGACATTGCGGATCAAGAAATATGTTAAAAGGCTTGTGACATTGAGTGTCACGTCTGTGACATAAACTAGAGAAATTAAAGTGTGCTAAATTCTCATCGTAGCAGTAGTACGGTCTCACTATTGAAAGATCACACTTTTGTGCCCTCTCAAGGTCGTTAGAGAGGTACTCGGGGAGCGCAGGGTGCAAAACTTGCGAAGCGTATATTAGTAGGTAATTCATTGCAAAAAGTGGTAACAAACCTTGCATTTTGATTGGACAATGATCAAAGAAAGCTACAGAAAGAAAGCGCAATTTTCATTTGTTTGATTACGCGATACGAGTGTGTTGCTTCTGCTGATTAATACGTCAGGCTTTCCCGATATTTTTCATGTCTATTTTTAATAAGTAATCACATGATTTTTTGATTCGTACTTTTTATATTTTTTTCAAAGACTACAAAATTTTTTCGTCTTTGAAAAAAAATGCTAGCGCTCATTTATTCCAAATTGCATTCGGAATCATGTAATTGCCTATACTAAATATTTAAAAATTGTGTTCCCTCGTCCCCAAAGTTACTTCCAAACTTGTTCTCAGCTTTTTTATTCTTAAAATGGTTTAAGGTCCCTTATTTCCTAAGATATTTTGTCTTTGCTCCCTAGTTCCCCAGTTCAAATTGGAATGTTCTCTTTTTCCCCAAAACCTCTGAGACGGCCTCATTAAGAAACGAGTTTGCTCACAGACTCGGAAGTCAGCATGCTATTTACAAATTGACTTTAAAAGGTAAAAGAATTTGTTTAACTTAGTTAAATCTTCAATTTTAAGCCTTATAGCTTTGATAACGAGTCAGTTATTTTGCCATCCAAAAATGATAAATTCTTGGGTGGCAAAAGTTATAACGATCCCATATATTCTTTGTTAAATGTCGAATTTCCAACTGATCATTGCTCAGTTCATTATTCATTATATTCAGTACTTTATTCTTGGCTGACAGATTCGAGAACGATAGCCTTATGCTATTGAGCGAAAAAAGGTAAACAACGATTCCCCCTATTGAAAAGATTAAAAGGACTATTTACATTAATATAGACATTTTTTCATGAACGTCTGTGTGTAACACTACGTCTATGGGAAATTATGAGAACGCTCTCGGTCAGCAATAGGCCATTTCCGAGTTCATGTCTGCCTCCTTCTCAAAGCGAGTCTGAGTGCGGCGTTTTTGTTGTGAAAATTAGTTTTCATTCTTATGTAAAGTAGAACTAATTACCATCACAAAAAATTCGCACTTAGACTCGCTTTGAAGAGGAGGTAGACATGAACTCGGAAATGGCCGATTACCTCAAGTGAGATTCACTTTGGTGAAATCAGATAGATATTGAAACTGACGTAATCAGTATGTCGACGATTAATTCTCATAGGAAACGCTTCAAAGGCCACAGGAATTGTTTACTTCCCATCCAAGATAAAAGAATGACTCAGTGATAATATGGAATCGACAGCACGTGAAAATTTTAAAATCCAGTAAAGGGTGTTTCATTGGTGGTTATGAGAGAACTTGACGATCTAAGCCATTCAACGACTTTGTTTAATAACCAGGACAATCTCAATACTTAGTGAATTTCCTTCAACCTTCCACTTGCTGCAACCTTCAAATAGCTAAATTTATGCTAAGTCAGGGTGGGTTGTGAAGAAAAATGTCAGAATTCAAAAACAAACCAAGTTGACGAGAAAAAAATATGCGGAGATATCTCAAACAAAAATGACGTATGCCAGCCCATTGAATGTGTCTAAAGTAAAGAGGCACTATCAGCAAATAAATAAAACCCAAATGTTCTCTATATCGCTCAGGCAAAAGTAGCAATAATGATCCTAGAACAGACCACCTGGGAGTGGTCGGGCAATAACCAGTACGTTTTCTATGTTGAAAATGTTTGATTCGCATCGGTTTGTTTAAATACAATTTAGGCCAGTTTGTTGAATAACATGTTTATCTTGCAATAAATAAATAAAAAATAAATTAGATACTCTGTTACGTGAATTTTGCCAGTATTCGCTCTCGTTTCCAGAATATGATGTGTTCATGTTTCTGTTCCCGAAATCCGCGGAGGATGCTATCAAAATTTCATATAGGACGATAATAATTGGAGAATGTCATAGCTATAGGAAAAAGAAACGACTTTCCATAGTTACATTTTCAGAAACAATTCCCGCCCTTTTTAAAACTTGATAAATATTAAGGATTTCTGCTAACAGTAAGCATTCAATATCAGTCTTCTTTGTTAGCTCGCGGTGTTCTTTATCGTTCGGACGTTTTATTCACATAAATGACAGGGCATAATATCGGTAATAGAAGGACTACATAATATCAGAATCAGTAATTTAAGAATTAATTGAATTCATCAGTTATTTCGGTTTTTTTAATTGTTTATTTGATGCTTGATATTGGATCAATATTCAATAAACCTCAAGATCATTCCACTTTCTCCTTTGGAAATTTGTGTGATAAAAACGTTTATTTTCCCAAAATTAAAGGAGTAAAAATCGGTGATTTTCTGTGTATTCTGTGCTCAGGCATGGTTGGAAACATACATGTCTAGATAAAAACTATCAATCCTAGTATCTATGATTATAGTTACAGCTGTTCAACTGAAAGGAAAAGAATAGAATTTCATTACTGAAGGTTTCATTCTGAAAATAGCATTACCAAAATAAAGAGTCCACAAGAAACATAAAAATGATCGGGTGATATGTCTGTTAAGTGATTTTTCCAGTTTTCAAATTATTAAAATATGGACAAAAACATTTGATTTTGAAAAACAGGTCAAAATTGACTACATTCAGCCCATATCCGATTGAATTCTTTTGAAAACACTGAAAATTGCAGCTTGTCCCAATTGGATCATAATTTATTACAAATGGATTTGTTTAGAATAAGCCGCTTTTCATCACCTACAGTTCTTTCGAGAAAGTGAATTAGACAACAATTGTTCACTTCTCCGGTTGGTTACATAGACATAAATTTTTCTTTAAAAGCAATTCAATTAAAGTCAATGAAGTCCAGGAAAGATATAGAAAATCTTTCTTAGAAACTCGCGAAGACAACAAGGATTAACATCAGAGATTAGCAGCGTGGCAAAAGAGGTCAAAATTCCCAATCCAATTCTGTTCCAGATTCACATATACGGTAAGATTTGAGCGTTACATTAGTCTTAAGATTTCAATGTTTTTCTAGCGACTTTCATTTTCTTACTCGGTTGATACAAAAAGATATTCTACTTTTCATTAAATATTGTCGGCTAGACGCGCACTCCTCTGTACAAAACGATATGTTCAACTAGAACTCATGTTTGAAGTTATACCTACAAGTTTATGACTCTCTTTCTTTTAAATCTTTATCACCCCAAGATAACAGAAACATACTAAATAAAAAATTAAAAAATATATATAAAACAAGATGCTGCACAAAATATTCTCAAATTACAGTTACACAGAAGCACACACAAATCAAACAGCTTAGTTTACATCGTGGTATTGATATAGGGATGGCCTAGAGATGAAAGCACTAGCCTCCCACCCGAGTTCGATTCCAGACTCGGCGTCATATGTGGGTCGAATTTCTTAGTTCTCTTCTCTGCACCGATAGGTTTTTTTCCGGGTGATAAGGTTTTCCCCTCTCCTCAAAAACTAACATTTGAGTTGATTTACGTTGATTATAAATTTCAGTTTACAGTGTCCCCAATTAGTGCTCTAGCGCTAGAACACTGGACACTTTCATAAAGCTTCCTTTCCTTCCCTATATAAACGATCTTTTTTAAAGGTAATAAGGTATAGGAAATGGCTATATTATTGCTTAAGCGCAAAAGAAAACTCTCAAAGTTAATTCTTACTTGCATGTAAACCAGTTAAGGGAGATCCTGCCGCTTGGCCGGTGATTCTCTAAAATTAGTGCTGAATTAGGTTCTGTTAACAAATTCTAATATAAGTGAGGTACAGATCCTAGAGAGCAGCGATTATACCTCCCCTTACGGCAAAAATATGTTGCCACCCTCATACAATACAGTTTTTATATGATGAAAATGCCATCCACCGTCAGTTGCTTAGTAAAAGATGTTTGAATATGTATACTGAGATAAATGAGCTTACGGAATAAGCTCAGAGAGTGAAATAAGAAATAAGATGGATTTATGTTTACGATCAAGGCACAGGTCAAAGATCAAAGATACTATGTGCTTAAAAACATGAGAATAGACTCGAGGACGTCTGTGTACGAATAACGTTGCGCAAGGAGTGTACTAGACAAACTTTTAAGTTTAAGAAGGACAGCCCGGCTGCTTCCTCGGTCATTAACTGCAGCATATGATAACCGCTTTTCTTACCCGACTCCAAATTTTCGACGGTCTGCATGTTAAAAGCCGTTTTGATGAGCTGATTTTTTAACTGGCCCGTTTTATGTTTCATGGCGTTTATAACTTTTCGTGTTTTTTTTTCCAGGGGCACCCAACGAGAATATAGTTCAAACCACTTTAAAATAGCATTGTTAAACGTATTTCAGTATTTAAACGGTAGGTTTTATCCCCTAAGAATGTTTCATCTCTTCGGATTTCCTAGCTGGAAGTCTAGTGATCCGAAGATTATAGGGATCAAAACTTACCTTTTCGAAAATTTCAGCCACAAAAAGGCTCCCGCAAATTCTAGGTGACCTTTTTAGGGTAAAAATCAGTTAAAATGGTCAATTATACCATTTTTCAGGTGTTCGGAAATCCTAGGAGAGGCGGGCAGGCAAGACATTTTACAAGAAATGTTCCGAAAATTCTAGATCTCAAATCGTCTTCCGAACAGCTATTTTCCGAAAATTGACGTTGGGTGCCCCTGTTTTTCTCTTTGTAAAGTTGCTGCATATGACAAATACATTTTTTTTAAGCAAAAACGTATATCCTAGTATGTACACGGTACAAACAAAAATACTGTTAAATTTAACGAAGAAACTCCTGAAACCATTAGTAGGGAAAATAACAACTAATTACAGCACCAACGACAACAAAACCAAAGTAAATCATTAATATGCAAAGGGAATTCAGTATGTTGTATAAATAATCTTTGCCGCAAAACTAGGTATATTACCTGTCCTAAATAGGCAGCGCGCGCAGGATCAAAAGAAAAGCAACGCATATTTTTAAAGATGTCATCTTTAAGGGGCAATACCAATAACGTTTCCAGTACGGATTGAAGTAATTTCGGAAATCCATCTGTAATTCTTGACTGGACAGTTTCAACAGCAAAAAATGACAAGTGTTGGTACCCTTAATGTCGAACTCCTCTGCATGACAATCAATTGTGTTCATAAATTGAATCATTACTGAAAAACAGCATGGAATAACGAGACTTCTCTTCTTTAACATCAGACTGATTACGGGTTGAAACTGTTAGATGTGCATTTATCTTCATCTGCAAGGGACAATATCAATAACGTTTCCAGTACGGATTGAAGTAATTTCGGAAATCCATCTGTAATTCTTGACTGGACAGTTTCAACAGCAAAAAATGACAAGTGTTGGTACCCTTAATGTCGAACTCCTCTGCATGACAATCAATTGTGTTCATAAATTGAATCATTACTGAAAAACAGCATGGAATAACGAGACTTCTCTTCTTTAACATCAGAATGATTACGGGTTGAAACTGTTAGATGTGCATTTATCTTCATCTGCAAGGGACAATATCAATAACGTTTCCAGTACGGATTGAAGTAATTTCAAAAATCCATCTAAAGTTCTTGACTGGACAGCTTCAACAGAAATAAATGACAAGTTTTGGTACCTTTAATATCGAACGCTTCTGTATGACAACCAATTGCTGTCCATAAATTGAACCCATTACTGACAAACAATATGGAATAACGAGACTTCCCTTCTTTGACATCAGATTAAGGGTTGAAACTGTCAAATGTGTATTTATATTCCGGAACACGTAAATAAATCTTTCTTACAATAAAGATGAATACAACTTGATGATAACAAAAGTCCTTGGGCATTATTAGGGAGCTTACGAAACGATGACGACGACGGCTACGAGGACTTCATTTAAAAATACAAATCCGCGTTATTCATATCACTGGGAAACTATTTCATGTAGTTCCGCGTTAAAAATGTGTAGTAACTGTCGAGGAATTACACTGGTATGAGTGAGTTGGAAGCGTAGAGAGAGAACTGAAAATTCATCGTCATGTGCTAACGTCCTCCACAGAACCTTGAATTTGGTCATTTCACTTCGTCATTTGGGAGATGACGGCAAAGAAATGTACCACAATGTAAAACACACGTGCAGAGCGTGCAGAGCAATTGTTTTTGCTCACTAAACCTATTGCTTTGTAGCGTCGTCGTTGCCGTCGGCGTCGTCGTTTCGTAAGCTCCCTATTAAGGAAGCTTGGATGTCTTGAAAAAAAAACAAAAAACGAATGTGTTAGCCTTAAGACTCAGGCTAATAGAATCGTTCGCATTACCAAACTTCAAACTTTGGCATCCGATCATGTGATGTAGAACGAAACAAGATCACAGTACGTATATAACGTTTAATTGCTCGAACCCGTAATTTGAGTGATGATTGAACTGAGAGACATCTCATTTCTCGAAAGAAAATATCTACTAATTTTTGGATCTTTGAAGTTGGACAGTTTTTTTATATCACAGCCATGGGTCTTGAATAATGGCAATTAATTAAAGCCCGTAGATCGACTTAAAGGTTCATCTATCGTCGAGTTCGCGTACTGAGAGTAGTAGCTCTAGAAGTTGAGTTTTGTACGATTGAATTGATATTTCTCTGTGATTTGGTCTTAGAAAGATGGCAAGTCCCAACTCAAGTTTAGCCTCACTGGGCATACCCAACAGCACAAGCGAGACGGTGCTCCAAGAGCCAACAGAGATCTTCATTATTTTGTGCAAGATAGTGGCAACTGCATTGTTAATGATAGCGTCATTGGTTGGAAACACGCTCGTCATTTGCGTTGTTTTTCAAAGTTTACGCATGCGCACAGTCACTAATTACCTGATAGTAAATATGGCTTGCGCAGACTTTCTTTACACAATTGTCGCGGTGCCGCCCTTGTTCATCATGATTCTTCAAGAAGAGAACTGGGCAATGCAAAGTCGTGGGCGTGGTATTTACTTCTGCCAGGTCGTAAATGTAGCGCAATACATTCTCATTCCAGTTTCACTTCTAACGTTGGCAGCCATCGCATTTGATCGCTTCTTTGCCATTTTGATGCCGCTACAACGCATCATCAATGAACGCGTCTTTAACTGGATCCTACTGGTCATCTGGGCGACGTCCGCAGCAGTGGGTGCTCCTATGATCTACTCTTTGCGAGTTCGTGAAGTACACGCTGGTGAATTCAGTTGTGAAGAAGACTGGGCTCCCGCCTTTGACAACCAAGAAGCGCCAAAGATCTACACAGTAGTATCCTTTGCAGTTGTATTTTGCTTTCCTTTGTGCATCACAACTGTTTTGTACACAGTCATATGTCGACATCTCTGGTTCATAAAGATGCCTGGTGAGACAGGACAAGAGGAGTCGCATAACTTGATCAGGCGTCGTAAATCGCGCAGAAAGGTCGTGAAAATGCTCATTGCAGTAGTTGT
>NC_090885.1:20344325-20361825 GCF_036669925.1 Montipora capricornis | reverse complement strand
ATAAGTATCGATATTTGTATTCAGTTCCCGCTCGGTTAAAACATGCCCCCCTCCCTCCCAAAAAAAGAACGTTCCTTTATGCGCAAAAGTAAGCTCTTGTTGCCCTTTCTTTGTGTAAGTGAAACGGTTCCCCTGTGTTTCAAACTCCTTTACCTGTAGTTTATGATTTTGTGCGGTGCAGAGTTTCGTATTGAAAGGATGAAAAGGTGATTGTATCTAACCGGTACTCTCAAAAGCTTTTCACCCCGAGTAAATTTGAAAGCTCCGAGAAAACACGACGCAAAGGTGAATACTCTTCAAATGAGATGAAAAGTGAAATTCCCGATTTCCCTCCATGAGCGCTGATACTTCAAGAAAACTCAAATTCCCTGAGTTTTCTAGATTCGTAGCAAGCATTTGTTCCTTGCAAATAACACCTTCCTTGACATTTCCCGTAAAATATTTATGCGAACCAAGTGAGCAAATGCAACGGGTCATGGCTTTGGAATGTGAAGTGCATTAAATAAGACTGCTAGATAAGATACGTCAATTGAAGAAATCAGAAAATCGGCAACCATTTTTTCCCGCTCGACAAACTTCCACGGAAAATTCTTGGGTTTTTAAGTGTCACAAGGTAAAGTAACTCCTGGTTTTTCCTTGTTTACGTTGTAATTAACAGCACACAGGGAAGAGTTTTCACACAACCTGTCCTCCACCTGTCGCACAGTCATGTTGTTCTTTGTGCAAAACGCTGTAGTTTAGTTTACTGACGTAACTCTAGATTCTTAACTTACCCTCTCACCGTCCAACAATCGTGAGAAGACAAGTATCAGTCCCTGTATTTGCGCCATCCCCCAACAACGTGCTTATACAGCGTTAAGAGGACGGGCCAGTGGAGTTACTGTTAGTCAATATTTATCATTATCTTTCATAACATTTTGACTTTTCATCAGTTGTTGCTTAATAAGCCGGTAAGTCATTTTGTCGAGGCGCACCATGGATTGATGCAATTACAATTTATCAAATTCTCTTTTCGGTTTTAGGGAGGATGGAACGACTTCTCTTCGTCTTAGCTTTGACCATTAGTGGTGAGTATCGCTGGTAAATGAATCGATGGCTGTACCAACAATTCGTGTCAAAAATCTTGCGTCGGTCGCCTGATGTCGAGAACACTGTTTACACAACAACTTAATTAGTTTAGTTTGCCGAACTATCTTGTAGACGAAACAATCTTCAGTTTGCCTCGGTGATCAGTTTCCTTCCGATTTTCTTTCCAAAGTTCTTTCAGTCTTTTTTAAACTAAAGTTCTCGGACTGAGGCAGCCTCTTTAAAGGTATGGAAGCGATTACGAGAAATGGGAGCCATTTATTTTTTTTGGCATCTTTATCAGAACCCTTTTAAATATCAGCAGTTTGTAGTACATTCTATAGTGCCCAGTACCTGAATCATTAGCTGGTCAAATAGGCTCTATGTCCCTGTGATAACAGGTATGTTACAAAGGAGGAAAGCAGTCTTAAATTTAAAGTCAAGTGCCGCTTGGAACTGATGTGTCGTTGATGAATTTTCGTAGAATTGTTCACAGATGTTTTATTTTAAATTTATAAAAAAAGGAAAAGAAAAGATCATCTTTGAGAAATCATGGTACCTGTTATGAGAGGGTGTTTAACGGTTAAAACATCAATGAGCGGTCCCCAGCCGCTTTGTATTTTTTTTTTTTGGTTTGGAATAAACACACATGATTAGCGTACGAAACTGCCGATGCCGGATGAATAAAAAGAAGAGAAAGATATCTCAATTAAAAGGGAAAAGGCTATCTAATCTGTCAGTCATAAAAGGATACGTAATTCAAAAGCGATGATGAGGTAAACTTGCTAAATCCTCTCCTTTAGATAGTGGGTCTACAGGAGACCCTTTTTCAGTTTTGTGAATTACGTCTACGATATTGCACGATTTTAGAGGTTCAAAAGTTATCCATCTTCGGCAGTGTCAATTGTCCTTAAATACGTTTATGAGTTAAATTTCATTTAACATCACCCTGTTTCACAGTCCATTCATTCCACGCCTTTAGAGGAAAAAATACCGGTGAAAGGTTCCTCAAAATCCACACTCTTTAATTGGTGTATGTTAGCTGTAAATTAGCGGCCATTGTTGTGTTTTTTCACTCGTTCTAACTGAACACGCCCTTTGGCGTTATGTCAAGCACTCTTTATTCTTGTAGTTGAAAGTTCATTCCTCTTTTTGTGAACACGTTCTGTCACAACAGCTGTGCTCAGTGATTCCGTTCGTTTTTGTTATAACCAGTTTATACGTAAGAGAATGTGATGTCATTCGATCAGTGTACACTTCCTAGGAAGGTAAATTCCGCCGTACCCATGTTATTGGAAAATGATCAGTTTTTTGTGTTTGCTTCGGAAAAAGGGTACTTGGGAACTGCCTTATTCACCACACACTTGACTCGGCTTCTTCTCGGTGCGCCTTTGAGCCTTCTTTATCCTGGCTTTGTTGGGTGATACTCTTTGAAGAACCAGCTTTTGTCAGAAAGCCATGGAAAGAAGTTTCGAAACTCCGTCCACCAGATTTTCTTAAACTATTAAATAAGAGGTTTATACCTTAGTGTATTCTTGCTTGCACTCATAGGCACATTTGCTTCTTGTCGACATCCAAAACCTGGCCAGTTTTTGTCCAAGAAGCAGGGAATTCCAAACATTGTGAGCCTCCCATCTGCATCTGACATAGGATTAGATAGTAAGTACATTTTCTTATCATTAGCATATGTAAGGAATGAGCCCAGTCCATCCAATCTGAGTAAATGACCCGCACACTGTAGGCATGGAAGAAAAAACATACTAAGATACCTTCCACCCCATCGTCCATCAAACCACACGTTCTGACTCACGATTCACTGCAGAAACTTAACAAACTGAAGAATTCAAGGAATCTTTTCGTCAGACTGAGGTTTTCCTATTACCTTCTTGGCGAATATTTACCGATTTGGGTCAGTTAGATTCATGATTTCCCTTAATAAATGTTCCTTAATGGGTAAAGGGAACGTGTCAATGAGTCAACCAATTTTGTTTCTTCCACAACAGAGCGGCTTGTAGCACACATTCAGTTCAATGCAACGAAAGGGGTCGTGGTAGAAGACTCCTCTGGCTATGCCAACAATGGCATCATGCAAGATGGTGCCATCGTTGTGAACTTTCCTCAGAGCAAATGTGGAAATGCTGCCTATACCTACTGTGGTGATATTCTATTTCACGGGGATACTTTCCAGGCTAAACCAAGAGAGGGAGTCACTGTGGCTGCCTTCGTAAATTTGAAGGACATTGAAGGCAGTCGATCCGTGTTTGACACCATCGGAATAAGTCATCAGTGCGGGCAATTCCACTTCGAGGTGAACTACGGGTCTGTGCGTTGGTTTCACAGAAACGAGACACAGCACATTGTTTTCAGCTGCACTGCTGAGGGAAAGCAGGTTCCAAAGGGTGAGATGTTTGATTGACACTCGACTTAAGCTATGAAACGAACGTAGGAAAAGTTGTTTCAATGGTAACGTTTACGTGCATTCACTTGAGGTGAATTACGTGTTTTCATTGCTTTGCTAGATAAATGGACTCATCTTGCGGGAACTTACGACTCTGCCACGGGTAAGGCCAAAATCTACGTGAACGGCGAGCTTCGCAATATGACCATCGGTGGAGGTCTCTTGTCCAGAGACTGGCTGTCACGCGCTGGAATTGGTGATCACAAGGCTGCACGTCCTCTCATGGGATTTATCGATGAGTTCAGGATTTACAACTACGCGCTGCCCAAAGCTGACATAGAGGTTCTAGCAAAGATGTGCCTTCCAGGTATGCTACCTCCGATTTAACGCGCTGATTATTTATGCTTTTTTCCCGAAATCTTATTTATCGAAGGGTCGGCTACATTGCTCGACAGGAAGTCTTAATCCTTTTCAAGATTTTTCAGGTAATTGCTTGCTACCAAAGCTACTTTCGTAAATTCTCCACAAAGCATAGTATCTTCCAATGATAAAATGAATCTTCCCACGAAAAGATAATGCATTTTGACATTTTGAGCCAAATTTTGCTTTTTACGTGTAGTACACGTTTCGCAACATTACGAAAACTAATCGGAAGTAATTTGGATTAACGAACGAGCTTCGAGTGGTGGTGATGATAATGATGATGAACTTCATTCAGTGTCAAGACATCTATCGCTGGGGCACTAATTAGGGACACTGGACATAGAAATTAACTAAAATGAAATTAAACCAAATGTTGGTTTTTTGAGGAGAGGGGAAAACCCTCTCGGTGCAGAGTTCCTGGGGAAAACCCTCTCGGTGCAGAGTAGACAACCAACAAACTAAACCCGTATATGACGCCGAGTCTGAAATCGAGCCTCAGCTACCGATCACCGATCACTAAGTGAACCTCACCCTCCCATTGGTGGGAGGCGAGTGCTCTCACCACTTCACCAACACCTGGCAAAGGCCATGCATTTCTTTATTTGACGTCTGAACAAGAACAATAAAAAGTTATTGTACTCTTGACTAAAAAAAATTAATTGCAATACAAAATACATACTAAAGTAGAGGGAACTGGCTGCCTAGAATAACCATAAGGGCTAGGGGAGCTATGGGATGAGTTTGTTGCTCTCAAACTGCTTTAAAATTATAACATGAATGTCAAAAAATTATTTGAAGTAACGCCAGGACAACCCTCAAGTCTCTTTCCAGTTCGGTCGTGGGACAAATAACTTAGTGCCAGCGTTATATACTGTACGTACCTTGGGTAGGACATAAAAAGGCGTAAAAAACCCATTGCCAAAATGGTAAAATGTAGCAAACATGAGTGGAAAGATTTATCTAAGGGACGAAAAATATTCGAGATTAGATTAACTTTCTTATTCAAGTCGTTTCGGTTAATTCGAATTGTGAAAATGAAGCTTGATTTACTATCTCCTTCTGTTGCATAATATATAATCAGGGCGGCATTGGTTGCTATTACGCTTAGATTCCGCACCGAGCTAATACGTTTCTCCTCTGCCTTATCAAACTTCTTCAAACTCAGTTCATTTGATCCCTTCGCAACGTACTAGTGAGAGCTCTGTTGATGCAAAAATCGCTTACAGTGGAATCTCGATTTAACGAAGTGCCAAGGGAAGGGGGAAATTGGTACGTTATATCGAGGCTTCGTTATATCGAAAACGTCGATATAACGAATTTGCGGGAAAACAACCAAAATGTTCGTTATATCGAGGTAATTGTTTTTTTTAATGGTGTTACGTTGCGCTACCCAGCATTTCTGGATCTGAACGATTACTGTAAATAACACTTGTGCTTTATAATGTCTATATAAAGATACAGTACACTTTCACCTGTGTTTCACTTGTTTTTGAAACACAGAGGAGAAATTTCCGTGGAAGTGGTTGGCAAAACGGAGAAGCAAGGGATTGGACTGGAATTTCCAGCTATAGAGCGTTTTTACTCACGCGACTAAAATAAATGCTAATTTGATGAAACAAAAGAAACTATTTGCATAAAAATAGAGTTCAATTCCCAGAGGATTAGTTTGGTACATCATCATGGCCGCCATTTCTTTGTTTGGGAACATCAACATGGCTGCCGTGACGTCATGTGAAAACGCTCCAAACTTACACCTTTTACCGCCAGAAGCCTTGAAAAAAAAAAAAGTTAATAGAACTAATAAGAGACAAAGAGGATGAAGCGGATCTGTGAATGTGTCGATAGTGTCAGTGTCTGCATTTGTTATGAGCTGTTATTGTAACTGTGAAGTTGCTCTGTAAGTAGAGGATTAAAGGATTTTCATCCTTGTTGGTCTGTTTCGCATTTTATCCTTTGTTTATGTTTGGGCTTCTGGATTGTGTTCGTTACAACGAGGATTTCGTTATATCGAGGTTTTGTTCCATAAAATTTACTGTAACTTCGGCCGGGCTGAACAATATGGTTCGTTATAACGAGGACTTGGTTATATAGAGGTTCGTTAAATCGAGGTTCCACTGTATTTGATTAATATTCCCCACAGTGTTGTAGCTGTATAAAGATGTATTTTTATGCCCACTCATTTTAGGACAAGAATCGCTGAATGTTTTAAAACCTTTTCTCATTTAATTAAATGAGCTTTTCCTAATCTACATCCCTCTTTCCATGGGTTTACTTCCCTTCATTCACTCGTCCATTTCTGCATTCACAGCTGCACCCGCCGGACCCCCTGCTCTACCACCAGCAGGCAACGACACCGCTATCGACGTTACACAGACAGACGTCCCTAGCGATAACCTAATTGGTTCCACCAAGAAGAAGCATCCAAATCTCTTTAAGAAAAACCCCCAGGAATCATCGGTTGAGGAGGCCGTACTCAAAAGGTCGTACGTCCATCGTCCGTAAAGTTTGATGAACTGGATAACCACGTCACTGCTTGATGCACCTGTGGTGCATTTGTCACGTGATATTAGAGTTTCTTGACAAACTGAAAACTTAAAAAAACTGAACGTGTTTCGGGCAAACTTTTCGACTGTAATATAGATACTCTTTTGTTTTCTGTAATATTTTAGTGGATTGCAAAATTGATTGCTCGTCATGAAACAAGTGATGTAATAGTATGAAACGAATGGACACTCCATGAGCTTGAAAAAGTATGCAACGCAACAGGTTTCCCAATAATCCTCTTTGGC
Source organism: Montipora capricornis (assembly GCF_036669925.1). Lineage (NCBI taxonomy): Eukaryota > Metazoa > Cnidaria > Anthozoa > Scleractinia > Acroporidae > Montipora > Montipora capricornis. The sequence continues at coordinate 20,355,150 of NC_090885.1, read as the reverse complement.
AAGGCTCGTTCACGATGAAACTGAATGACGTCGAAATTTGCCAGGGAAATAAACAAAATATAAAAGCACTGAAATCTCATCCAGTGGCTGTATAGGACAGTTTTGCTTTTAACTCGGTTTTCAGTCGTAAATGAGACAACAAACATTGTATCTGGTGATCTCAAAAAAAATCAATGTATAAATTTCGTGTAAAGAAAATCGTGATTTTTATTTCTCTTGATTAGTACTTTGAATACAGCAATATCAAGTACCGCAGTAACATTATTTTAACAATTATATCTCAAGGATTCGTGTAAGTACGAGAACGAAGAAGTTAGAGGTATGTTTTCAACTTTGAACGAATTGTTTGGATTAAAAGCATTTAGTTGAAATAAATATGGGTGGCTACTATTAATGGTACTATTCCTGTGTTTATACTATTTGTCTTCCCTTTTATCTATAGCCTGCGATTAGGCATCCCCTTGAAGTAGCCACACTGAGCCAACCTCACTTTGCAGACCTAAAAAAAAATTTACTTTCACTACAGCTTCTTCGCAGGCAGCGTTTTCTCCCCTTCAACCTCCTCGATTAAATACTGCTACGCATGCAATTATAGTGGCAATGGTGTTGAATGTACCTGTGCGAAAAATGATAAAAGGTTGCTTGGCAACAGGTAAGGAAACAACTGAAAAACACTCACTGAAGTACTTTGTACTAATGAGGTAATGTGTGAGATCGCACTTATCTCTCACACAGGTACATTCAACACCATTACCATCATACTATACACATCTCATGTTGAATGACTTTCAAATTTCTGAGCCTGCAGTACTGTCAAGTGGGACACTTTGAAATAACCTACAATCCTGGCCAAAAAGTTACGGGACAGAACACAAAATGGCCGACGCACTGTACATTTTTCTTTTACACATCTATAAGCAGTCTCCATAACCTTATTCAGGCTCTCATCGTCATTTTCAGACACCCCCCTCCCCCTCGCAATGTTGATAGCTGCTGGGATCCTTCGAACTGTACATAAACACAGCAGCGTAACAACATTGCGAGGGGGAGGGGGGACAGAGAAAGACTTTGAGATATATGTAGGAAATTGTCCCATTATTTTTGGCCAGGATTGTAGTTAAGCAACCTAGTTTATCAGGAATTTCGTAGCTGAATTACAAGGCAAGAGTATCCTACAGGGGTAACAGAGGTTGTAGGTTGATTGCTGCTTGGAATTTGAAATGTTCCAATTCTTCCCTTACTCGTCCCCAAGGAACCATTTACATTGATACTTTTATTAACAGGGGCTGCAAAGAGGGAGGGGCTGTAGCCCTCCCCCCCCTCCCCACTTTTTTCCTATGGTATTGTTTTCTCCTAAACTTCTCCCTACTCCCCTCACACCCCTAACACTTCTGTGATCCATACCAGAACCAAATCCCCCCACTTTCAAACGTACTACACTGCCCCTGATAAAGACTGATTAATTCTTGATCTAAATGCGCCTACCGTCAATTTCATGTACACATGATCAGCTGACTTAAGATTCATCACTCTGGAATTTTCAAGAGCTATTGATGGGTTTAGTCTGGTGCAAAACTATATTTCTGAGGCAGTTTTACCTCCATCAGGATGACAAATGTTGTCACTTAATCCAGAGTTTATGCAGTATTTTTTTTCCTGTAAATCAAAAAGGAAAATAACAACAAAAATTAACCTTATTGACATTTCATGCCCTTTGCTTGGTCACACTCATGCGGGCCAGTAGAATACACAGCCAAGATAAGACAAGATAACATAAGATAATTTTATTATATCACTTCAGGATATCTCTATTTACAAAATCTATTTCCAAAATTATTATTAGCATGTGATAATGTATTATTAAGAATACTAAATAAAAAAATAAGGAAAGAAAGAAAGAAATTCTGAAAACAGAGAACAACAAAATCAATTATTAAAACAAGAAATTTTGCCGCATGGCAACATCGTGATTGGCTAGTAAATAATTCACATGTGACTTGATGACTTTTATCATTTATTCTATTAAAGATTTCTTCCGACAATTTCCAGAATCCATAAGGCGAATCAGGTTTAGATAACTTAAAGAGGTGAAACCAGCCTAAAAGGCATTGATACTTGTTGAATTTCACAAGCGTAGTGGCAGCTGGTTCCAATGTTTAATAACTCTATTGCTAAAGAAGTCATGCGCTGATCTTAATGGATGATGAGAAGTGACATTAAGATTACGAGTTCGACAAGCTGTATTCGTCCCAAGCATATGGTGTGACCAATTAGTCCACAAAATCGTCAATTATTTTGAAAGTCTCAATTAAGTCACCATGCATTTGACGTTCCAGCAAAGTCATTAATCTGAGACACTGTAACCTTTGACGATAGGGGAGTGGGCCCATGCCCTCAATTATCCTCGTAAACTGTCTTTGGCATTCCTCAATTTCCATTATAATAATACCCCAGTTTCGGGGTCTTGCAGTTGGGTCCCACACCTGCACTGCGTATTCCAAATGGGGTCTGACAAAAGCTTTGTAAAATGGAATCAGCGCTTCTGGTTTCCTAGATACAACATTTCTAATGATCCATGACATCATTTGTTTTGGTTTTCCAATCATTCCTCGCAATTGTTCCTCCCAGCAACACATGTCCAGAAATGCACCTAATTAGATGCACACCCAATTTTGACATCCAACATTACGTGTCTCTTTAAGTCTAAGCAATTGCTACCTATTTTCAACAATAAGGTAAGGATAAAGGTTAGCGTTATTTTTAGCTTTGGGTAAATGCAGCAGTTAATCTTTACTAAGAGCAGCGTTTGGGCCAACAAAGGGTATCACCAGCTGAAACAACCTCTCCCAGATATCTTTCCTTTTCAAGCACTTGCAAGGGTGTATGGCCCATCATGTAGTTATTCTTAGGGTTGTCTTTACCAATATGCAAAACGCTGCACTTTGATTCATTAAATTTCTTTTGACACACGTCAGCCTAATGGGATAAGCAGTGTAAGTCCGACTGAATGGTTGCAGGTGATCATGCATTTCCTATTAACTTCAAGTTGTCAGCAAATAGCGTGGTAGTATTCGTTGTGATAGCAGGCATATCATTAATAAACAAGAGAAACAACAGGGGCCCCAAAACGGAACCTTGAGGCACTCCACGGGTTCCCATGTGGATAATTCGTCACCTACACAGACTGCTATTGTTGTACCAGTAATAACATTTCAAATAATGTTGTTAAATTGGCTGGTCACTAAAATCCGGACACTAAAATCTGTAACTTAAAAACCTGCTCCCGCAGTCCCACAGTCATCTATTGCTCCAATTACACCGATTCCTCCAAGAACACGATTGGTTGCGGCCGAGAGATCACAACCCCTAATAACGAACAAAATGCAGAAGAGAGTTAGGACAATGTGTGAGCCAGCGAGCCATACGAGTCATGTGACCCATGCGAGCCATGACTGTGAGTCATGCGAGCCATGGCTGCAAGTCATGTCAACCAATATGGCGAGCCATGGGAGTCAACAATTACGAGTTATACAGTTATTGAAAGCTAACCATTATAAAATGGGTGCTTACACTTAATAACTGTTTATAAGCACTATTTGAAATGGGTGCTTAGACTTAAATGCGAAATTCGCATGGCTCGCAGATTGTCCAGCCCCCGCAAAAGACCACAGTAACACTCCATTATCCTCGATTATTACTTGTTCCAAAAGATTTGCGCCAAATGAACAAAGGGACTGCGGGAGCACAAACAGTTGCTGACTTTCATTTACTTGACAACTGTGGGACTGCGGGACTGCAGGAACACTGGCAAAACCCACTAAATTCCACTTAGCAACAGTTACATGCACCCTGAATTCCACTTAGCTTTCGACTACGGGAGCAACAGTTATACACTTGCTGAATTCCACTCAGCTTTCTACTACGGGAGTGCGGGACTGCAGGAGCAATAGTTATACACTTGCTGAATTCAGCTTAGTTCACGACTGCGGAAGGGCAGGACCAACAGATTTTTGCCGTGAAAAAATGGCCGGGTATTGTCAGGTATTCTAGAATTGCACTTCTGACACACTAAACTTGTGATCTCATATTTTCGCTTACCGGATAGTTTTGCATATCTGTAAAGAGAGTCGAGATATCAAAACTGCCACTATACATTATAGTTTGTTGGTTAAGCAGATATCGCTTTCTTATATTACAGATGTCAATTAAGGGCCCACTTCGATTATTGCTAAACTTTCTTGCTTTGCAGACGCCATGTTGAAATAGGCCATTTTACAGTTGTTTGCTCAGCAACCAAGCCTATGAATGGCTGCGAGGCTGCCGGTGACCTTGCATTGATACAGACCTCACTGCTTTTATCATGTAAATTGTGTTGTTGTAATGCTAATTAGTCCATATTAACATTACAAATGCATGGAGGTTTGTATCAAAACAGGGTCACCGGCAGCCACGCTTCCATTGTTAGGCCTGGTAACTTAGCCACAACTGTAAAATGGTCTATTGGGCAACACTTAATCTTCACACCGGTCTCCCGCGCAACCTTACGGTATTCTCCCATCGCTGACGTAGAAGGCGCGTCGTGTTTTGAACAACCGAGGCCAAAAGTGAACGTAATTAAGATATTGATTGGCTGAATCAACTATTGAATCGTTCAAGAGAGACCCAATGGTTTCCTTTAAGACCAATTAGACCTTGAAAGGTCTTAAAGGAATTACGGTCGTTTCGCCTACTGTCTGTTCGCCTACGTCTTAAACTCCGTGCTATGACCGTGATCATTTTGTAAAACAGTTGACCACCTTGAAACAACATAGAAATGAAAATAAATAAGTAAAAACGAAAAATTTGACTGACCATTCGTGCCACTCGTGTCGGCGAAATCTCAACCGCTACACTCCACAAATTTAACAGACTAAGGCTCAGGTTCGGGCGCAAAGTCTATTAATCTCACATTTCCCCCTCCTTTGCTGTGGATCGGAATGCTTCGAAAAAGATTGATAATAAGTAAGTTCTATTTGTATTTTCTTTCCTTCCCTCCGCCATTTTTTTCGGATCATTCTCCCGCGGGTTTGTGAACTCGCCCCAGGCTTCACGATCTCTCAGTTCCGAAGGAAATTATAAATTTGCGTTCTTCTTCGAAGCACTCCGGTCATCAGCGAAGGAAAAGGCAACCCCTGAGCCTGATTAGGATTAGCTTTAAAATTGCCAAATTGAAGTCGATGTTTCGGTAGTGTAGAGGTTAAGTGCATTTTCTCTTAACCCATTGAACCTAGTGCGACATCGTTCGGTCAACTTTTTCTAATTTTTGAAACAAAATTTTTCTACGGTCTTTTCTCCGCTTTTCTTTTTAATTCTAAGTGACATACGTTGCAAATCTATAATTGTAGTCCTAGTCCGTGTTCATTTCGCGACATTTTAGAGTAAATTCGTTAATCAGTTACTTTTACGTACAAACTTATTTATTGCTTACATATAGAATGAGTTCACAAATGCAATTTAATTACTGCAAGCGACTTTTTGAGACTAATAATCATACTAATAATCATTACGTGTAACCACCCAGTAGAGTGGGAACGAGCTCCTTATCCCTTATTGATATGTTAATGAAAAGTCTCACTTTCTTTGGTATAGGCCGCTCAAGGACCCCGCTCAAGACACAAGTTTACAGAAATAACGCCTTAGCTAGCCGTCACAGTTTTTTCTGTGAGATTCAACAAGGACTTTTAAACAATTCAGTTTTAAAGCTTACATATGAATCGTAGGCGAAATGACATATTGGACGTAGGCGAACCGACATTATACGTAGGCGAACAGACAGTAGGCTAAACGACCCGTAGGCGAAACGGCCGGTTATTTGGCCGTGTGTCGCCCAGGAAATGACTGTAATAGTTAAAATCCCCTGCCACTTCCTCCTCCCCCATAGACAGTACCATTTTGTTTGCGTGAGATTTGGAGAACCACCAGTATAAATGGTACAAAATCTACGTTCACGGCTTTCTCAAGCCGCGGCTTATCCCGGCTGGGGAGTTTATACTCGTATAAATAGTTCCTTTCGCGGCTTACGTAAGCCGCGGCCAGAGTTAGCCGCGGCTTATTTTCTCTCGTATAAACGACCCTATTGTGGACTTGTTTTGATACTGGATATTCATCGACAATATAATTCTTGTATCACATTTTTGGTGGTTTACAACCTGTGAAAGGGTTAACAAACTGAGTTTATCCTTATTCGAAAGATCCTATCTTTAGTTTCCGTGCCAATAAGAATTAAAGCATCGACGAATGTCGCTGTTTTTGTTCTTCTGTCATTCAACATTAGGGAATTTAAGCAAAGACGACGGCTACGGCTACGGCAACGCCACAAAGCAAGAATATGATTGGTTAAAAAAAGGAAAAATAATCGTGTTGCACGTGCAGCACGAATTTCCGTGCATTTCTCTGCCGTACTCCACAAAACAACAACGTGAAATCACCAAATTTTAGGTTTTGACGACAACGTGAGCATATAACCACGAAACAGTCATTTTCTGTTTTGACTTTAAAACAGTTCGTAGTTATCCAGTTACTGGATAGTTCGCCTGTATTCTACAAGGTGAACAAGACGGAATAATCGCGAAATACTTGCGATAGCGCTACGGTATATTTTGGACTGCCGTTTTCGTTGCCGTAGCCGTCGTCTTTGCTTAAACTCCCTATTCATTATTTACACTCTTTTCGATTATAGCCTACTATCATGCGCTTTTGTTTCTCGTTTCGCTTTTAAGACTATCGCAGGTTGCTATGTTTACTTCGCAACGGAGACCAATGTCAACGGAGACTAAACAACATGCTCAGGGTCCAGCGGCATAGATAGACCGTGACACGAGTCACGCTACGTCACACTCGAATGAATTAGCTGATGCCCACACTGTTATGAGTTGATTTTTGCCTGAAGATGACTAGATGAGATTGAAAAATCAGAGAGCAAATGTGTGGTATGTATAGTTTCGTTCACAGGCCAATGATTAACTAAAATTAAAATGTCTTTGGGCGCTTTAAATTTAAACGTCGCAAGGATAACTGTGTCAACACAGGTGACCACAACTCACTATATATCGAAGATATACTAAGCCAGCTTGTCAGCGTAGTTACATCATTATACAAAATTACAAGTTTATTTTGCAAAAAGACACATGTCTGGTGATGATGAGGTTGAACTTACGCTTTCTAGCTTGATTTTCCGCTTTCATTTGCGCGAGTGACACGAGTTGAAATTTGCCGCCATTACGGCAAAATCCGAAAAATTGATTTCCTTCTTGGATTGCCATTCTTAAATTGAACTCAAGATTCAATTATCGTTGAATGGTTGTTTGGAAGCAAATAGATCAAAGATTTATGACAATATACAATTAATGACGCTGCGGAGAATGCAAATTATTCCTATTAGCATTATCTAAATAAAATTTCCCATAACAAGTGTTGGTGGTCCCATGGTGTAATGGTTAGCACTCTGGACTCTGAATCCAGCGATCCGAGTTCAAATCTCGGTGGGACCTGAAGGTTTTTTTTTTTTTCCTTTCGTTTCCTTTTCGTTTTTTTTTCGTCAGAATAGTGGCTCATCTACTAAGGTTAACCAAATAAGTATAATGTAAAATGCTAAAATCTGTGCCTCGAATATACGTAAGGCTTCTGAAAATTCTCTTTAACTCCAACATTAAACCATTTGTTTTCTCGTACAGCTATATCGAAAAAAGGAATCACGAAGATTTGTCAACGCTAGTGATATACTCTATTTTGTTTGTGTTTTGTTTTTTAAGAGCGTTTAACTTGTGCAATTTCGTTTATCTATTTCAAATAAAAGTTGTCAAGTCCGTACTTATTTGATTTGGAACAATCCCGTTAACTGAAGAATTTTGACGCCAAGATTGTAAGGAATGCGTCCCGAACTATCCTCAAATCATTCAGTCAAATCGTATAACCTGAATTTGCGGCTAATTTTTCTTCTTGTTACAAGCAGGTTACGTTTTCCCAAATCGAAGAGTATTGGTTACTAGTGATTCTCGAAATTTACTATTCTTTTGGTTCATTGCCATCGGTGTGGACCTGGTCCCATGGTGTAATGGTTAGCACTCTGGACTTTGAATCCAGCGATCCGAGTTCAAATCTCGGTGGGACCTTGTAATGCTTTTTTACTTCCCTTTTCTCACATTTTCTTGTTCCTTCAATCTCGACCCCATAGCTCTTCTCTTGACTGAGGGAGAGAAGAGCTCTGGGGAACCCTGAAACGAACTGTCTTCTCATTGGTTTTCGTGAAGAACAATCAAAAGCGTCCCTAATTGGTGCATTCATGTTAGCATGAGGAGTGATCAGACACCGTAAGTTTTTGGCTACAAGAACCCTACGGCACATGTTCTCCTAGATAGAGTTTCCCAGAGCCTTTGTGTCAATCCAAGGCGCTGGGAACGAGAATGCTTGTTCCTTATGAACCTGTGCATACCGAGTCTCGTTTTGAAATCTTCAAGACACATTTCTTATGCCCTGTTATTTGATCTGTTAACATTTCGTAGCTGAAAACTTGGGTGCGCGGAAAACGAAGACCGAAGCGAAGACCCCAGAAAAAATAACATACCAAACAGCGAATAACAAAACACATCATTCATATTTTTTAAAACGATCGATAAGCTATCTATTGTGAATTACGGTAGGGTCTTCGTTTTCCACATACCCAGGCCGGTATGTGGAAAATGAAGACCAAAAACGAAGTCCCGCACAAAAATATAAAATGACGAACGGAGAGTAGCCAAACACAACATCCCTAGTGTTTTCTGTGGCCTACGAGTCATCTCAGGCGAATTACTGCAGGGTCTTCGTTTTCCGCACACCCAGGCCGTTATGTGGTAAACGAAGACCTAAAACGAAGACCCTGCAGTAATTTGCCTGAAATGACTCGTAGACCACAGAAAACACTGGGGATGTTGTGTTTGGCTACTTTGCGTTCGTCGTTTTATATTTTTGTGGGGGTCTTCGTTTTTGGTAATTCACAATAGATAGCTTATCGATCGCTTTAAACGACATGAGTGATGTGTTTTGTTATTTGCTGTTTGGTATGTTATTTTTTTCTGGGGGTCTTCGTTTTCCAGGTCTTCGTTTTCCGCACACCCCTGAAAACTTATAGATTTTAGGGAATAAAATAGCTAAAAAGTACATTTTACGAACTTTCCAATGAACGATCTATTTGCTTCCTGAAAATGTCTGCTATCTCTTTGAAATGACAACAGTTACCCCTCGGAAAACGTCAGACTTGTTTTCCTGCTGTTGCGAATCTTGGTTTCTGTTGAGAAATCTACACTGAGAAAACCCGAAAATCTGAGATGGTTTAAATCTCACCTTGAGACATATTCAACCGAAGCGTCTCGTTGGGTGTTACCCACTGCATTAAAGTGCCCCTTTGATCAAAAAAGCCACTTCCTTTTTTCCTTCAGATTTTGAAAGTGTGTTTGCTTAACACGTGACTGGCAAAATTTTGAGCTTTGATTTTTATCCAAAGGCCGTTTACTTTGAGTGTAAGTTTTGGATTTTACGGTCCGCCATTACTCACGTTCAAAACTGACCGATTGGACCTCAGACGGTTGGATCCAGGGAAAAGTGACGTCAGAGGCTCACTAGCTTAAAATTTCAGCGTGTGAACGCAGCTTATTATATATGCAAAGCGTGAGTTTAAAAGTCTGAAAGCCCAAAACCCCCGTGCTGCATATTAATTCTGCGGCGTACACACGCTGTGCATTCTTAAACTAGTGAGCCTTTGACGTCATTTTCTCCTCGATCCAGCTCTCTCAAGAACATAATGTTAGTAATGGCGGACCATTAAATAGGAAAATTACAGTTAAAATAAAGAGGTGTCTTTCTGAAATCAAGGCTTAAAACGTGGGTCACTTAGTGTTTTGTTAACATAGTTTTGAAATCCAAAGAAAAATATGAATTGATTTTTTGGTCACAGGGGCACTTTAAGTCTCCTTTGCAAAAGATCTGGAGCGTTTGGATTCATATCGGTTGTGGTTTAGCGTTCTGAGGGAATCGCCATTTCATAATCATTGCTTATGAGTAGTTGGGTTGTTGCATTAGAAACTCCCACGGGAAATTCTTCATTTAGTTAACTTCTTTTGCGTTCCTTAGTAAAATCAACGGCTAGACATCACAAATGAAATAGCTTCCCCATGGGCAAAGGTCGTTTCCCGTTGGGGACGTGGCAAACAAAATCGCATCTTATTATATGCCACCACGAAACTTCACTCACTATTGAGTTACTCGAAGAAACATACATGGAATGGAGTAACTTGGGAGTTATTGACTGGCATACTTCATTTGATTTTTCTAGAACACGTTGCATCAAGGTTGTTTGCAAGGTTTGTCCCTTACCTTTCCTTCCACGGTGGCTGGGTGTTCCTGTTGGTTCACTGTGAGCAACATTCTGTTAACCTGAATGCAAAAACATCTGTAGTGGATAGAACGGGCGATATTCGAGACGAGGACCGTAGATGGCACGTCAGATACTGTAACTTGAAGTATGTTGCATTGGTTTGCATGGGAGAATTCCTGCTGCTTTTATGCATGGTATTCTCTCGATTTTGTTCGACATTTATCAGTGTTATTTTTCTTCAATGCAAGGTCATCGAAAGGGGCATATACATAAACGTTTATCGTTTTGGTAAATTTCCTGAGCGGTCTGTACAGTTGGAAAACGCAGTTAGCGCATTAAGACTTAATTGTCGGTGTACATGTGCAATCTCTACCCCAGAGCGCTTGCTCTTCTCTTTTTTGCGCATGACTGAGAGAGAAGAGCTCTGGGGAACCC
>NC_090885.1:20329325-20339325 GCF_036669925.1 Montipora capricornis | reverse complement strand
GTTGGTGCACAGCCTAATTCAAACGCTTGTATTCTGTGAATATTGCACTCAAGGAGATTGATTAATGTCAAAGGAAGAAGATAAAAACAGCACGAAATGGAAGAGGCCGGTATATGTAATTAGGTAGCAGGTGGAGATATAACGCAATTCCATTTTGGTTGAATTTCCGTAGGATTGTAACCTAAGTAGTATGCAATTATAAAGCAAAAAACGAAATTTCCATTTCAAAGAAGGCGTGCTGTAGACTCCTTGCGTTTCAAGAAAACAGCTAGTAATTCAGCTCTAGTTATGATTCTTGAATGCTTACCTTTAAAATATGTTAAGCGCTGAATAAAGGCTAGCCCACTGTCATTTAACCCACAGCAGTGCAGGTGTTACAGTTTTCTCTCTTTTTTTAACTTTCATGAATGAAAAAAGCCGCTCATGAATGAAAAAAGGAAAAAAGTTATAAAATTATTTCCTTACAGATTTTATTTGTTGATTTCCGTCTTTTTGAACCTCAAAAGAAAAAAGGTACATTTCCTAAGGGTAATGAATTTATTGTGCTCTCTTTGTTAGTCAAGAAAAGTGGTGTAGCCGTTATGAGTGGTTTTTTTTTAATTTAGGAAACTGTATTTTTGTCACCATAGAGGAAGTTGGCCTTTAGTATTAAAGCCCTACTTCTGATGCATTATATTAAAGCTTTGTCCGAAATTCAAGTTTATGAGACGGTCCGACAAGATCTTCATTTAAAGTGTTCTTTTTAGTCTTTATGGGAATTCTGAAAGTTAGCCCGGATACACATTCATGACTTTCTTGGGAAATCGGAGTAGTAGTTTCTTTCGACACTTGTGTTTCTTCAAAGGAAATTATGCGTTTTCCAATTAAACGCATTTCATTAGCTCTCTTCAACCAAAATGCTGAGTTTATGTTCTTTAAACCTAATTTTTTTGAGGAGTCGTCTGTTTCCTCAACAAGTCGTCGCTTTTTGTTATTAGGAAGAATTCGTAGTTTGTATTTTGCAAGGGATACTCCATGTAGGGCTGGGTTTCGGTTAAGACGTTCTTTCGCCGGTAAAAATTTGTGCTTTTTTTGCAAACGTAACACATGTTCAATAACAAGAGAAACTCACACAACTTCACAATGTGTTTATTTTATAGCGTTTTTGAAGGCCACGCAAAACGACCTCTTTGTCCTATGGTCTAGGACCTTTGTAGACAAAATCTTGATGCATTCACTGAGGAGCCAAATACTTAATTTACATAGTATCATAAGTCAAAATAAAATATGCACATACCGCAGCTAGATCCTAAATTCGTCATATATAAGATATTTTCTTTCCTGGAAAGTTGTATGAGAACAGAATGCCACCAATCCGTTACAGACAGTTGGTAAAAATTAAACACTGCGACCCAAATGGCACACTCCACTGCGACGTAGATAGCCGCATTGATAGTTTGCTAAAAGAACCCAGTTTAGCAATGAGGATTTGTTTTTATGATTTGAGTTTACCAAGTGCGAAGCATGAGGTTTGACTTTGCGTTCAAAACACGCATATCTCAATTTGCAAACCACATTCTGTTGAAAGATGTAACAATGGTGCACTCTAAGCTATGTATCGAATTATTTGAAATTTCACTCGTTCTATTATTCGTAGAGCATGTCCGCATTAAACTCGAATTTAATTTTGAAGTAAAGTCATTCATTCTTTCTTGGAGGATTTCAAAGATCGTTTTCCAACTTTGCAACATGGTTTTGGGCACACAGCAGGACATGCTGGAACGCTTCCACAGATTGGTGGACAAGGTGGACTCATTGGTGGTGCCATGGGTGGTGCCATGGGTGGTGCCATAGGTGGTGCCATGGGTGGCATCATAGGAGGCTGCTGAGGAACCTGGATTTGAATGGCTGGCAGTTTGATTGTCATTGGCTTAGGTGGCTCTGGCTTGGTTGGTGGTTTGGCACATGGATTCGCCGGTCCACACGGCATTGGCACTGGCATGGGGGGCATAGGCATCGGAGGAGGTTGTGGTGCCATGGGCATAGGCATTGGCATGGGCATAGGCATAGGCATTGGCATTGGTGGTGCACATGGGTTTAGCGGGGTCGGGGCGCATGGCTTAGGGGCAGTGCTCTTTGATTTGGTGCTGCCTGCTTTTGGAGGAGATGGTGGTGGGCATGGAGGCTTGAATGGTACACCACAAAGCGGTGGAAATGGCATTGGTGGTGGAGGCATGGGAACTGGGGGCGGTGCTGGAAGCGTGATCATGCTGCATGACGGATAGGTGCATCCCTGGAGGTTAACCATTTTTGGTTTTTTCGCTTTTCCCGCTGGTTTCTTGGTTGGAGGTGGAGGCGGTGGTGGTAGTGGCGGAGGAGGTGGTGCAGGGAGACAAGGGTTAAAAGGAGTTGGAACACACGGGGGCGGCATCTGTTAAAACAAAGATCATTCAACTTTACTCAATTAAACACACGGTACATACAGTGTATGTCAAACTAGTTTACATTAGCATTGCTATATCGGCCTTTTTCTCGCTTCCATAGTTTGTATCAGAAGCGGATTCTATCTTTTTCCCATTTTTGGAATCATCTCAACGCCTTTCCTTCCTTGTCAATGCCTTCGATATATTTGAATAACGGTTTTCAACTTCCGTATTGTGTTAACTTACCATAGGCATCATAGGCGGAGGCATCATTGGCGGAGGCATCATTGGCTGAGGCATGGGCATAGGCAATGGCTGAGGAGCTGGAGGAATCATCATAGGTGGAGGGCATGGGGGAAGAGGACAGCCGGCCCGTGGAACGGGCAATACAGCACGAGACACTGGTCTTGCAGCTACCAGCCTTGGCGTGATACGCCTAAATGGTTGAAGAGGATACCTAAATGTAACAGGTCTGCGGATAAATCTGTTGACAGCAAGAGGCTTAGCGATAACATTTGATCGACACCAGTTGTTCGCCAGAGTTGGAACACAGGGTGGAGGTGGCGGTGGCGGAAGTTGAGGGTACACTGGCGGTGGAAACAGGGGTGCTGGTGCACAAGTGGTGGTAGGAGATGGGACGCATTTTGGAGGTGGTCGCTTGGCCTGCACTTTTGTTGGTGATGGAGCTTGGGTAGGAGCGGGAGGTTGGGGTGGTGGGCAGGGATTCATTGGAGAAGGCACGCATGGTGGCGGAGGGGGTGGTGGTGAATAGCAGCAGCTGGGTGCACAACTTGATATGCACGACGTTGAGCAGATAGGAGGGCACGGTATTGTTGTCGTGAAGGTACCTTAAAAAGGAATAGACTCAATTCAGTATCTCTTGCACTCCTTATTTCTACATTTTCATGTTATCGTCATCTTCTTGAATCGTTTCGCGAAATTAGGAAAACTACGCAATGGTCGTATCATCAATTGATACCTGTTTGTCTTTGTTCGACGTGTTTCTACCAATTTAGGTATTTACCGGAGATTGAAACAAGGCGAAGGTTCGTAGTCTTGTCCAAGTAGTAAGAGCTGTTTTAGCTAAATGTGTGACAGGGAGTTTCTTGTTGTTAAGACGGTGCGAACTTGTTAGTCAGGAGTGGCTTGTTTTTTTTCCATCCGAAAGCGTTCTTTTGGAACTTAACGTTTTTAAATTTTTACATCCGTACTTGGCGCCGTGGGTTTCGGACCCTGTTTAGATACAAGGAAGAATGGGCGAACGAGAGACAAATCGGTAATGACGTTCACAATACCTGGAGGTGCAATGGTGATGGCTTTGAGGGTAATCAGTTCGTTCATTGGTGATGGCAGCTTGTTGCCATTGGCTCGGAGATACTTCTGAATTGGTGAAGTCGGGTCAATTGGGAGGCCACTTGGTCCGAAGGTTAAGGCTAGTTTTACCGTTACCTTTGCTTTTGGCCTGAAAATAAGTAACATTGTTTAATACAACAGCAGAATTTGTTAACAAAGAAAGCGAATTATCTGTATCATCAGTACATTTGTAAGTTAGAACCAATTCTGAAGTAAGATTACACGACGCCAACCTTCAACCTTTAGCCGATTGGCAAAAGTATAAAGCACGCGGTCAAAAACAATTTCCCGAGGAAAGTTGATCAGTTCAGCTTCATAAATGACTGAAAAATTCTTACTTTGTGGTTGGAACCTTCGTTGTAGGTTTTGATGGAGTAGTCACACCTCCAGACGGCTTTGGCTTGGGAGGAGTGGTAGGTGCAGGGGTGACTTTGATGGGCGTCACCTGGCGTTTGCCAAGATAGGTGTAGACTGCCGGTGCTGGAGCTGGCTGAGGCGGTAAGCCATTGCTAAGTAGAAAGGAAAATACCTCGTAAACATAATGTAAGCATATTCGTTCTCCGATAGAAAACAAGTATTTTTGCTTCAAAAGTTCGTCGCTTGTCTTACACAGTTTTGAAAGACTTGCGCCTAGGTATATAAGCAGGATTGTTTACTTTCGTAGCTCAGTTTCAAGTTTAAGGGTAGTTGTTTAACGCAAACATCGCGTGTTTATGTGTATTTCAAATGCCTCCATAATGCCGGTGTGGATGTTCTGTGTTTCATATGTGATATAGTGGAATCATGAGTATTCTTGCCAAACCTTATGGACTGAATGGAGACTGCCTTGAGAACTTTGACGCCTGCCTTCTTATACACTTCCATAACCTAAGGATCAAACGCGAAAGTAATCATGAGCCTGGTTTTCAGTTGGCCCTATTCCCCTAAAAATCTTTGATGAATTAGACAAGAAAAGAGAATATAGGAAGCAGGAATGGCGCTGTGGTGAGGGCATTCGCCTCCCACCAAGTTGGCAGGAGTTCGATTCCCGAACTTGGCTTCACATGTGGACTAAGATTGTTGGTTGTCTACTCTGCTCTGAGAGGTTTTTCCCCGGTTCCTCCGGTCTTCGCCTTTCCTTAAAAACCAACCTACGATTTTAGATGCTTTGATTTGATTTGATTTGTGTACAGCAGTGTCACCAATTAGTGCCCCAGTGCTAACTGGCCTTGTGGGCGAAGGGTCTAATTGTTTTAGTACTTCAAACGAAGTGGCGAAGGGTCTAATTGTTTTAGTATCACCCTTCTAGTCGGACAGAAAAGGCAATATTAAAGTTAGCAAATGCAAGTTGAAGAGATATTTATTTGGGAATAAAAGGAAAGAAAGCGTCACGCTTTTCGCTACTCAAGGACTATTACTAATAGTCTTCTAGTAGCGTAGCCAATCAAAATGCAGGATTTTGCATTAGTCCACTAGTTGGGTGATACTAAATACAGTTGACAGTTAAAGAAAGTTGCTTGTTATTATTAGTAGTTTGACTGATAAAAGAAATGCTGTTGTGGCTCTAAACATCTATTCTCATTGGAGTTACATACCTAAACCTGAGAAGTTAAGCCTTTCATGAACTTTACATCAGAAAGCCTAGTAAGCGGCTGACCATCAGGCCCTAGTTGTTCAAAAGCCGATTAACGCTAATCCCAGATTAAATATTAACCAAGGGGTTTTTTCTCTACTCCCAAATGCTGTTCAATGCTGATATTCGGCAAAACGTTACATTAGCAGAAGTTAATCTTGAAAAAAAAATAAGCAAAAGAAACTTTCTCTAAAGTTTACGCTAATCCTAGATGAAGTGAATCGGCTTTCGAACAACCGGGCCCAGCTGTGTACCTACCGCCTTTTGGAATTTTGCGGCAAGCTGTTGATAGGCGAGAGAACCCTTGTTGCTGAAGTCATCTAGCCACACCATAGATTCCACTATTAGCTCAAAAATGTAGGTGATGTCGCCTGTAAAAAAATCACGATCACGATATTGGTCCATGTTGGTTTGCATTATGAATCGGTAAGTTTCAAACGAAGTGGCGGTGCTTCGTCGTTGGGATTGAAACACGGACGTTTGGTTTTATCTATCGCTCGAAAAATCAGCTCGCAATTCTTTCTTACGGTGGTTAGAGCAGTTTTCAAATGACTGTCGATAGTAATTACGCGATTGCAATTGCTACGCTTGGTGATTGGTTTAAAAAGCTCGCGCCAGTGAATCAACTAATGAGAAGGAAAGGCAAAACCAATCGCGACTTGCACGCGCGATTTTTCCCGCGCTTTTGCTACGAATTTGGATTGGATCATTGCGCTTTTTGCACCTGCTGTGATTGGTCGATGTAATTACTTTGGTATTTGTTTTACTACACTCTACTACTGGTATTTGTTTTACGACTGCTCTATTTTATAGACTCGTTTCCTAAAACCAAATTTCGTTGCTATTTTAATCTGATATGAAGGAAAAAGGAAAGCATCCTTACCCCGATCTCACAATAGTGGCTGCATAATGAATATGTGAAGCATTTCTTATGATCCCTCCAGCCAGTAATTGTGAATCGTTAATTTAAGTCTCCATGTAATGGAGACCTCAGCAATCAGTCTCTGTACTTATTTTAGTCAAAGTCAAACGAGAGACAACAAGCCTTTTTCGATTGTGCTGTTAACTTTTAAGTATGCACAATCGAGAAGATAAGGGCTCGGCTCTAGTTTGATTATAACGCTTTTTTCCGAAATGTCTTACCTTCCAAGGGCTTTTTGCACACATACGTGCTGGGTGTGGTGCAAGGGTAGTCAGCCATAGTTCCGTACTTGGCCATGTTATCGAAACCAACACAATTGTGGTTCTTTCCCTTGGGTCGTCCTGATTCCCAGTCCATAAACCTGATTTGTGATCCGTCAACAGACATATACATACTCTCAGCCAAACGATCATTGAACCCTAACCAGGTGAATCCTTTCTGGTCTTTCAATAGTCCCTGTTTAAAGAAATCATTTTCTCCCCTGCCCATAATTGCAGGCAATACTGCCAGTTCCTTGATGCATTCGGCGTTTGCATTCATCCAGGTTTGATTATCTTTGTGAAATTTGTAGCAAGTGCCACCGTAATCAGTGAAGCCACTCGGGCATTTAGCTGCGGGAAACAATAAACCAATCAAATGATCAATCGGTCGATCAATCAATCAATCAATCAGTCGATCAATTAATCAATCAATTAGTCAATCAATCAGTTATCCGATGAATAGATCATCAATAAAGAATCAACAGTCAATCAATTAAGGTCATGCTAGTCAATACTTTGGTGAATCAATTATTTGATCATTAATATTAGCTGAGTGAGTTTTTAGACTAAATTGACTCAGAATCAAATAAGGTATCTCCAATATCTTCTAAACTTCGTTCTATAACAGTTCTCGAAGATCCTCCTTGTAGTAATGGCATTTCATAGTGTATCGCAATTCAATTATTGTGGCACAGAAGAGGCAAAAATCGAAATGAGCACAGGTTGTGTAAATAACAAACTGTTTAACATGGTTAACAAAAAAAGTTACCTCCAGCCACGGATGTGAACGAATCTAAAAAAAAAAAGAACAAAATAAGTAAAAAGCAAACGGATGAAGAAAAGTACCCCTATTGATTGTTACATTAGTTTGAGCTTATCGGTCTTTAAATTCACCCTTACTTTAGCAAAAGTTAAATTGCAAGGGGTCCAGAGCAGGTCGTAATAAATATGCAACCAAAAGGATCATTACAAACGGTTCTCCTAGGGTGATAGAGGAACGCAATAATGTCCCTATTTGCACTAGAAGGAATAACGTCAGAGAATAGTCGGTTGTGGTTGCACCAATCAGGTAGATGTTAATTTATCCAGTGGGCAGAGCTATCCATTTACTGGGTCTATCCACCCTCTGGAGGGTGTTAGACAGGTTGCGCCTTAATGTTGGCTCGGCGGAAGGCAAACGCGTTCAATCAGTGCCGCTTACTGCAAATATGGAGCACAGAAATGTGCTTTTGCTGCTTAACTTCGATGATCTTCAACTCCCTTATTTCAATTTCGGCAATTCAAGTATACAGTAGGAAGAATTTAATACATTCCATCATTCAAATATTATCCATAAAGCGGTCTTTAATTTCCTCACCAGTGTATCCTTTTACGCTGTCCTTCAAGTTGGGACCCGGGCCCGGGTCTAACAGTATAGAAACAAAGTATCTTCCAGAAGATCTTCCAGATCCAGAAGATCCCCTCCTGACCGATATTCCGTAATGTGTTGCATTTTTGTTGACGGCGATGACAAAGAATTTATTGTTGTCCTTGATTGCGGGTTTTGACCAATCGTAATCCTGCATCTGTCTAAACCAGAAAGCCAAGCATTCTCTGGCTACTTTGTCTGAGCTTGTCAATTTTATGCATTGCAGTTGTCCATGCATAATGTTGGGATTACTTTTGATTTGACCGGTTCTCTGCATCGCATCATTAGCGATTTTAGCTCCAGCATCAAGTGTATTTTTGCGGATAACGGGACCAGCGCCCATCAAACGACGCATGTCATTCAGTAATTCACCAATCGCTTCCTCTAACTGAGCTGCAAGAGAAAAAGATCGAATTGCTTATAGCGGTGTCGCTGAATTAATAGGTAAAGAAACGAACTATGAGCAACCAGGCCAGGCGCACACACAATAAATCAGGCAGCTATAACTGACGACTTCATTGGTCGATCAATGAATTAATTAGTATCTAAGTCAGGCAGCGAGTCTATCGATCATTGTCAAATCAATCAAACGAGCCACTGGTCATCGTTGTTTGAATTGTATAAGTGTATATGTTACACTTCACAAACATCTATATACGCCTCCGTTTCTTTTAGTGTCAAGGTCAAGTGTCCTTCTACTTTATTTTCGGGGCTTCATTACATCATCTGTTGTCCTAAGAATGCACGACTAAAGAAATATCGACAGGGGAAAAAAGGCAAAGAATACGTCGCATTTTTCGCTTTCTCCAATCGTCCCCTTAAACGTGGAATTCACATTACACTACCTGAAAATTTATACACCCCTTGCTTGAATTTTCTTCCACCTTGAACTCTCTATACATTGTAATTGATCCTGAATTTTCTTTAAGAAGTCGGAGACCGTCTCGGCCTTACTAAGCTAAGTTATCCCATATGTTGTAACCAAATTTCACCTTCCCGTTCTTACTACTCGGTCTACCAAATATATTTCTGACTCTTTCTGTCTATCTTTGAACTGTTACTACTTACCATCGGTTAGTGGAGTTGCAGTTGGCCTTGTTGTCGGCTTGGTGGGTGCCACCGCGTTTAGTCGAAGACCTTCGTCAAGGTTCTCATCTTCGTCGTCGTCGTCATCGTCAGTAAGCCAGTCGTTGTTGTTCTTTGACGACGAATCGGACAAAGACGATGGAGCAGCTGTTTCGTCATTGCTGTCAGGAAATCCTGCCAATAAAGACAAATTTTCAAGTCAGTAATATTTGGAGTTTTTTCAAGCCCTCATGTAAAGGCTTTTTCAAGAGTAGACCCTCCTTTTTCGTTTGTTATGTAAAAATTGGAACGTTGTAACTTGAACCTAAGGAGCCCTAGTCGAGTTGTATAACAACGGAGTTTATGAAAGGGAATAAACCAGTGTCAATAAGACATAGCCAATTAAAAAAAATGAACAAACCGTCTGAGAGAGGTGATGCTGTTGGTGATAGGTAGTCGTTATCTGTTTAAAGCAAAAAAAAAAAAATCTTCAAATGTCAAATGGCAGCGAAAAGTGATTGGAGATGCTATTATCGTGATAGATGATCAAGGGCTATTTCCAGTGTCGAGAATTTTTGCCTTTTTACGGATGAGTCCGGGACAATTGACTGGAAAATCTCTACCGTACCTGTAAACGATTCAGGACTTTCATAACGAACCATTTAATTGCAATATTAAATCTTCTATGAAAACGGGACGAATTTATGATTATCATAGTCATAATTGGGTCACCAGTTTGACAAGAAGAAGCACGATTTTTGCTCGGTATTGTATTTATAAGTATTTGACTATTATTACAGAGGAGACAGAGACATTGCAGGCCTATTACGTTGTGTTTAAGCTGTGCAAATAAAAAGCAAGTGATTTAATGGTGACTGAACGGTAAATGCCAATACACAATTGGACAATCAATTTTGAATGATAATAAAGGGAAAGACCTCACCTTTAGCGTTTACGAGGAGACAAAAAGCTATTAGA
>NC_090885.1:20284325-20324325 GCF_036669925.1 Montipora capricornis | reverse complement strand
AGATCCTAAACATCTGTAGCGAAATTTTATTCCTATGAAAAATATTTTATTATTCTTGTTATTTTATGGCTTTTATGTCTGCAATGTGACTTTTTAGTCAATAATGTATCTATCTATGTATCTACAATATTTATCTATATATCGTAGATATAGATCGGAATGAATCAGTGATACACTGCTGTATGCTGGTATCGCCAGAGCCTTAAATTTGTTTGTTTGTTTGTTTTAAGGTATTTTGGTTGCTAAGGACAGCAATGAAAATACTTAAATGTGGCGCCACGATTATATTTAACCAATTATCTTAGAGGTTTAGCATTGCGTTTACCTGAAATGGCAAACGAAAGGAAGCTGCGCAGTGTCACAAAAGATTAAAAATTCTCTTATTGTATCTTCGTTCTCCCTTTTTTAACAGTACTGTTGTTGGATATCAGCAGCTAACAGCAATAAGGCTAGGCGTTTGTCGTAAACGCAATGCTAAATCTCTCTATTATTTTGCATTCGGTTGCCTTAACTGCAACCATCGTCGTGTCCTGGGAAGAACAACCAGCTCATTTATATAATTTTAGTATCATGTCTAACCGTGTGATATCATGGCTGACTGAAAATAAATCGTTGATTCTCTCGGTCCGAAAGTAAAACGAAACTCATCTTTCTCATAAAGGCGAAAATGGTCGCCTTTGGACAGCTACAATGCTGAACAAAAATCGTTGAGCCCCTCAAATTTCGTCCTTTTCCACCTCCCCACCCAAAACAGTGTTGTTTACAAAAAAGCAGAAATAACCAAGCTATCCTTCAACATTGTTTTGGGATTGAGAGGGTTTCACAAGAAGAAAATTCAAATAACTTGTTCGGATTTGAAAAGGAAATAAAAAGTGTCTCAACAATTTTTTCCCGGATTGTAGTCTAGAACTAAAGACTCGTGCATTTTACAAAAAGAATCTTTTAACTACTGTTAAGTATTTTTCATGGAATATCTCAACACTAAGTGGAATGGAGTTTGTAGCTACTGGGCAAACCTACTAACGTTTTTCTTAATGATATTAACACAGTCACCAGTTTACCTTTTTGGTTATCTTTTCGGGCCCATTTTTTCAAAGGAAGGTGTCAAGTGGAAAGCTGGCTCAAGGCCCAATCAAACGATTTTAACATCTGTTCACAGTTTATTCATCTTTGTTGACCGCCACTCATTGAAAGAGTTTGACGCCGACCCCCTTAAGTACATGACCGGTCTTCTGATTCATTCAACCATGCTCTTCACTGAACAATGTCGAAACCGTGTAACTGGACCTTAAAGTACAATTTCGGACAACCAATAGGGTTTGGTGACGATAACTTTTACACTTAGCTCTTAAACAAACTTTGAGCAACTCGGCTTAGTACGATATAGTTTCAACAGTAAAATAGATTTATCCTTTAGAAGGCTTTTTCACTTTCAGAATCGTCTCTTGTTTTGTAGTTTTTTTGGGTTTGTTTTCTTTTTTCTTTGTGTTTTCCTTTTTCTTTTTGTGTTCCGGTTTCTTGTTCTGTTCCGTTTTCGTTTTTGGAAGGGCCTTATTTGCAGTTTTCTTTTTGCAACAATAAGCTGGGCAATATGGAGGACAGAATGGGCCTGGCTGCACAGTGCACGAAATTGGACAGTTACTTGGAATAGGTGGCGATGCCGGTGCCGGAACGAGAGATATTTCAGGAAGCTGGAGTATTAGGGATTTTGTGGGGGCTGAAGGTTGTTTGGGAATAATTGGCTGTTTGATAATAATCGGATTAGTGAAGACGGGAGCAATATTCCTCAGAGGCTGTTGAGGCACGATGGAAGGAAAGGGATTTAACATCCCGGGCGAAAAGTATCTTGCTTGAGGAAAAGGTTGTTGAGGTTGCATTAATGGGATACATGGTCTGGTTGCAGTTGGGATGCATGGAAGCTTGGGAGGATATATAGTTCTTTGCGGGACTGGGCGAGGATTCATGTAAACACTGCCTTGTAACTGTAACGGTCTTGTTAACAAAATTGGTTTGGATTGTGGTGACGTTTTTGCGGTCGTCGTAATTACTGCTGGTTTTCCAGGGACTGGAAGACAGGGGTTCGCTAGAGAAGGGATGCAGGGATAAGATGCTGGGAACGGATATGAGGCCATTTGATACGGACGAAATGGGACACAAGGATTCATAATAGATGGAACACATGGAGGTGAGACCCGAGATACAGGAGGAGGAGGAGGCTTAGCTGGCGCTGGCTTAGGATATACTAGTACAGAGCCCTTTATAGTAACTGGTCCTTTCGCGGGAATCGGTTTGGATTGAGTCTTTGCCTTGTCATTTCCAGATGCATCCTTTATAGGGCCATAGATGGGTTTGATTAACGGAATTTTAGGGCCCATTACCAAAGGTCTTTGAATATACTGAGGCCAAATAGGAGAACGATAAGCTTGAAACGGGGATCCAAAGCCATAAATATTAGGTACGAACTGAACTAGTTGTTGTATTGGTGAGGGGAACATTGGCTGTGGGGCAAACGGAGCATAAGCTGCAACCGGAGATCGCATATACGGTTGTGCACTGGGAAACTGATATGCATTCATGCCTGGCCTTGGCATTATAGTTCGAGATCTTCCCTTGTTATGAGATGGCTTAGAAAGCTTTCTAACTCCATAGTTTGGTGGGCATGGATAGTACGGACGAGGAATGCACGTCACAGGAATAATTTGTGGTCGTGGGAAGAGGTAAGGTTGTGGCCTTGGGAAGAATGATGTTTGAGGAAGTGATGGTGGTGGTGGAGCTGGTCGTGGTCGTGGAAGGTGTATCACATGGAGTGGGGAGTCAACCATAGAGATAGGTTTAGCTGTGGGTGCTTTTGATGGAGGACAAGAGTTGAATGCACCAGGGATACACGGTGGCTGCATGAATCTTGGGGCAGGTGGTGCCGGTGGGAGATGTATCACGTGAAGTGGCGAGTTAACCACTGAAATTGGTTTCAGATTGGGAACCTTTGCTGGTGGACATAAATTGAATGGGCTTGGAGTGCATGGACGCTGCATGAATGTAGATGGCGGTTGTAGCGCAGGGAGATGAATTACGTGAAGTGGAGAATTAACTACAGATACAGGTTTCATTGGACGCATTTGTGCTGGTGGGCACTGTCGGTATGGACTAGGCACGCAAGGTGGCTGCATCATATTCGCCAGTGGCTGCACTGGTGGAAGGCGTATTACTTGTGGTGAGTTTACCATAGATAGAGGTTTCATTGGACGCATCTGTGCTGGTGGGCATTGTCGGTATAGACTAGGCACGCAAGGTGACTGCATCATATTCGCCGGTGGCTGAGCTTGTGGAAGGTGTATCACGTGTAGTGGTGAGTTTACCACTGATACAGGCTTCATTGGACTTATCTGTGTTGGTGGGCATTGTCTGTATGGACTAGGCACACAAGGTGGCTGCATCATATTCGCCAGTGGCTGCGCTGGTGGAAGATGTATTACGTGCAATGGTGAGTCTATTACAGATGTAGGCTTTGCAGCAGGATATTTTATCGGCTTCGTGCAAGGGTTGAATGGACTCGGGATACAAGGCAACGGCATTGGTCGAGAAAAAACCCTAGGAAAAAACGGTTTTTGATAAGGATTCTGCGGCATAACAAGTGGAGGTCTCGGTAACGCCATTTTACGCAGTGATGTGACACGTCGCGGTTGCATCTGGAACATCGCAGAAGGGCCAGCAAGTAAAGGAATGTTTAAAGATCTCTGCCCCAACGAGATTCCTTGACTTTCAGATGGACAAGGCTTGAGGAAGTGCGGTATACATTTTCTGGTCATGGTTACTGGGTATGTCATCGGCCTGATCTTTGGTGCCATGCCTTGACCTGGTAACGAACTTACTGCGGAACGTGAATAGGGTGAGGCTAATAAGTTAGGAGGTGCTTGGGCTATTACTCCATGTCGTGTCCCCGAATATTGATTGTTATAACTGGACGGTATCTTTGAAGTACAGCAGAATGGATTGCAACTGACGAAGCAAGTCGTCAGACAACTTGATGTGCATGATCCCATTACAGCCGGTGGAATACCTGGAAATATTAAAGTGTGGTAAACAGGTTGGTTTTCTTTCTGCTCAAAGATCTGTTCACGGCACGCGTTCTATTTTACATGCCTTTTTAATGTACAGGAACAAAGTCCAAACACAGAAACATACGAGCTCAAGTTCGAAGTATAGGACTTGCTGATATCACGCAGTAGCGGAATTCTTTTTCTTATATGTTGAATGTACGTCTGTTTTTACTTGGACTTCTCTGATAGATCTCACCAGTAAATCGTAACTGCCATTTCTCTGTCAGCACTTGATTCAAGGGGATTTCGTGGAAAGTCGTGTCAAAATATATGTGGGTGAAAAATGTGACGTGGAGTTGATCCACTCCTCCTAAGATTGGTTTTCATATGATCGTAAATCACTGATCGCGAAAAAAGGTTCTGAAATCATTTGGAAAGCGCTATCTGACTGCAGAAGATGCGACAACCTCGTACTGTCTTCTGCGATTAAAACTGATCGTGCAATCATTGTGGAAAGCCATACTCTCTGATCTAGCGTCGAAACACGCATACTCTAATAACCCTCTCTAATTTTGTCCCTCTCTAATGTGCTGTTACAGTCGACGGTTCTGCTCTTGTCAACGATTACAACGAAACCAGGCTGTTGATTTTGACATGCAGCATTAAAAGCGATATTAGAAATAAAGGAAATAAAAGGTTTACCTGGGAGAACAATTCTAACAGATTGAATAAGCGTCTTTTGGTTAACTGGTGCTGGAAGTCGTCCAAGGTTTTTCCTCAAGAAATCTTGAATCGGTATTGTGGGATCCGGTGGTACTCCAGGGCCGAACTTTAAAATGAGCGATACAATGACAAACGACTTTCCCCTACAGACACAAAATGGACTCAGACTTTAAGATGCTGAGGTAATTAACAACTATTCACCGAAGTGGAGGTGGCTAGTGGTGCGGCGAGGTAAATATGCACCACTAGCCACCGACACTGAGGTGAATAGTTGTTATAGTATTAGTATGTACTAAGAGAGTAAGACAATATAGCACAAAAAGATGATTTTAACTTATTTAATTCTGCAAAGATTACAGTATTTCGGGCGCAAATCCTGCGTGACGTGCTCGATGGGGGGGGTGAAGGGGGGTAGCAAAGGATATTCGGAGTTTGAGTAGCCACTCAAAGCGCGCCTTCGACGTTATCCACTGTTTTAGTATATACTAAAGAATGATATAACTTGAAAATACCAGCAGATGAATTCCTATTTCCAATCACATTTTCTGAATTTGGTTGTGAAACGTTGTGTTTAACAGGAATGAATTACGAAGTGTATTCAATGAGTAACAAGGAAGGTGCGGGCTCTTAATAACATTGTTAAAACTGGCCTAAGAAATTCTGGTTTAGCGTTTGTGTTCTACCTCACTAAACGTTCTTAAAATTTATCGAATGGTTCTCGAATTGTGCTATAATGTCAGCTTTTTGCAGTCAGTGCTTCCATAGAACTGTTCTGTTAGTTACTTGTATGATTAATGTACTGTAAAAAGAAGAAGAATCTCATGACAATAATAGGTGCATTAAAAATGTCATGCGGGAATAAATTCAGCAAGCAACATTAAAATGAAGAAAAAGATATCCTAGAAAGTAACTTGGTATTGAAACGATTTGAGTCAATAAGGTCACCGAGTCCAATCCTCTTCGCGTGAAAACAGCCAGAGGCTCTCGAGTCTAGAATGCACGTAGCGTCTTAGTAGCTTTTACAACTGACCTCGTGCAAAACATGGAATCACGGTGAAAAGAGAGGAAATTAACTGCTTACGGTGGTTTTGTTGTTGTTAACCCACTTGGGGTTGACACTGTGGCTGGAGTCGATATTACAAAAGATGTTGGTTGGCTTGATGGCCGGGCCGTCCCACCAGCTATTCCAGAGCTAGGTGTCGGGATCCCGGGTTTCTTTGTAGGTGCATTTGTAGTCGCTGGATTCTTGCTTTTCCTGGAACCAAATTTTGGAACATGCCTCAATAAATCACTGATAAAATTCCCTCGTGTTATAGTGCTTTAAGTTCACAGTTTAAAATTAAATTAACTTGAAGTTATCTTTTTTTTAGAAAAGTTAAACTTGATCCTAACTCAACAAGACGTAATGTGCTTTTTTTCTCCGCAGTTTTACTTTAAAAAAGCCCACAAATTTCGTGAAGTTTGCTGATAAAACCAGGCGTTCCACGGCCGAACTTGTGAGATCAATTTTGAGAACAAACCGTCAAAATATGCTCATATTAAGTGTGAAGAGATTTTAAAACGAAAAACACTTTAGGTCAGATACACTTGAAGCCAGTACGGAATTGCCATCATTTAGAATCTCCAATAGAAGTTAAGTGAGAAGAAAACCTCTCCAGTGAGATGAGCGACATATAGTCTCTCGATTGCAAACGTTTTATAAATAAATTTTTAGTATTTTACCTGAAGTCTTCAACATATCCTGACACAAATGTTTTGTAGTTTTTATAAATATCTAGAAGCTGTACAAAATGAAAAAAAATAGATATTAAAGAGTAAGTAAAACCCGTGAGTAAGAAGCTAGATTTTTCGAACTCAGACTATTGTCGACCACAAAATCAACTGAAAGCAAATGGTGTGGCCCTTTCACAGCGATATCATCATTGCTTATCATGAAAACATGCTTTATAACACTCATCCTGCATAACTTGTCTTAACTTCCAAACCCAATATAACAGTAAATTATAGAATAATGATAAATCTAGAGCTCTTAGACAAGGTAAAAGATGATGACCGCCTACTTAGTACAGTGAGTTTGATTATCGTAGTTCAACGTTTTGACCATGCATAATAGTAAACTCTTTAAGAACCGGTTTTTCTTTTTCAGGCTTAAACTATTCTTCCTTTGTAGGTTAACAGGGTTCTTGGGTTTTTCCATGGCTTCACTAGGTTTTTTTATACGGGTTTTATGGTGATGACATCATGTCTTTGATGTCTATTTATACCATGCCATAGGTAATTTATTAAACCGTATTTGGTCAAGAGAACGCGCAAAATATGAGACGGTAATACACTGTAGTGTCCAGGTTTGACCGATTTAGAACAGAGCAAATACGGACCGAACGGGAGTTTTTCAATGAAAGAATTGTTTTCAAAACGATGCAAAGCCTGAGAATTTAGCTTGTCATACAAGTGACTCGTGGGTATACCAGTCGAAAGCGTTGCATAACTAGTATATATCCGACCAACTGATTCGCATAGTTACCTCGCTATCGTTAAGAACGCTACATATTCATTTTCAGTCGGTCTTGAAATGGAATCTGGATGCACCCTTGCTTTATTTTTTAGGTATAAAATTCTCAAATTGTTAAATCCTTGGTTTGGGGCCAGTCCCGACCTTTACACAAAACCAATTCGGTTTTTTTTCTCTGTCAATTTCTGCACGCTGTCATTAACAGGAATGACCAACTGAGTTATAAACATATTTTCCCTTGTTGTGAAATAACTATCCGGCTCTCTTTGCTTTTCCCAAATATATCCTCTGGAACTTGACCTGTACTTTTAGGAAAGTTCTCTCGTTTGTTTTAGTCAATCAATATAAGCGCTGGTTACTCGAGTGAATGTAAAAGGAGTTTGAACCATAAGTGGCCTGTGTTGCCCTTAAGCAAGCAGACTGGAAAGAACCACTTGTAGATATAATTACAAAGGCAGCACGTTCTCTTCAGTTATCCTGAGTATTAGGTATGGACAGTATCAGGTCGGGACGCGAGCTACTACGGTGTAGTCCTATGCTTAACCAACTTAGTCAACTGGTCTTTGAGTTAATTAGAATATATCTAGGTATTCATACCAGTGTTTCTATCTTACGCTTGAGTTCCATGTACGAGAGCGACGATTTCTCACTGTAGTCGTCCGTCCACGGCGAGGAAGGCAGTTGGAACTTTGTGCGATATGTAATCAGACCTAGACGAATACATTTGAGACTGATATTAAGACAGTATAAGCAGTCATCATCATCATATAATTTATGGTATTTCATAGCACAAATAGCTTGTTACAAAATTGTAGTGGATGACTTTGTCAGAATGTTATGTAGCTCAAACGGCTTTCATGCAGTTCACAACCTTATATTTGAAAAAACAAGGAGGATCACAAGTTCTCGAAACTACGTCATGCACGTATACTTCAAGAAAGGCGCTGGCAAAGAACGTAACACAAGCATAATAATGAATGAACTTTATTTAAGTGTCACGTCTTCTAGCTCTGGGGCACTAATTGGGTACTCTGCACATAGCAATTTAACTCAAATCAAATCAAACATTTTCTTTTTTAGGAGAGGGGAAAACTGTAGTACCCGAGAAAAACCTCTCGGTGTAGGGGCCCTTTTTGGGTGTCACAGTTCTTTCTGTATCTTATGAACGGAGGGATTTTTAAGCCATCAAACTTCACAATCGTTGTGCTTTTTGTTGTCCCGAAAACATGTCAAAAGAACAGCTTGTCAAAACAAGCGAATGGCAGTTTCAGAAATGGCCCTCCAGGCCCGAAAAGTATTCGGGACGTTCGAGAAACGGACCCCAGAGTGGAAAACCAACAAAATCAACCCAAATATGACACCGAGTCTGGGAATCGTACCAAGACCACATTAGCCCCGTGAGACGGGGATTACAATTTAGCATCCTTTACTGGAGAATTCTGGTTTAGTGAGACTCTACAAAGTGACCTAACCGGTCAGCTGTTGCTTACGGTTGGTCTTTTTCCTTGTGGTGCAAGCAACATTCAAGATTGCAAGGAGAGAAATACACACTTTCAAGCATACAAATAACTGAAACTTCTGCTGGTGATGTTTCAGCCGATCTATGTTTATGTTGTATGTTGTTCTCTACCGATTTTCACAGTATTGACACTGTATGTTCCATTTTTTACTCAATTCTCCAGAGTCAATTCATCCTTTATTGTCAGAGATTGACGACCCTGTTATTCACGGAAGGTCTCTTTGTTAAAATCCAGCAATGGACTCTCACCTTCAAGAGGTTGTCTTGAAACATATGTGTGAAGTTGATTGCAAAGGACGTCCGACATAGTTCCATAATTCGTCACCTGAACTCCAACACAGTCCTCCTTGTCTCCTGTTGGTTCATTTGCCTTCCAGGTTGAGTATTCAACACTAGTTCCATCTGACCACGTGTATGTTCCCTCTGTGATTCGATCATTTAGTCCTGTCCAGATTAGCTCTTGATATCCAGTTGGTATCAGTCGCTGAACAAAGGCTTCCTCTTGTGATTTGTGAAAAGACACCAATGTGGCGTTCACCATTGCACTCTGAAACAACGCTGCTTCCCACGTCTGCTTGTCTCTGTGATATTTGTAACACGTTCCGTCGAATTTCTGAAATCCCGGGTTGCATGTCACTGTTAACAAAATGTAAAAGTACTGTATTATAAAAGGAAACACTATCAATTTCCTCTGATTGCCAGGAATGCAGAAATGCGGGCAATTTCCGAACAGATTTATTCTCTCACTGAAACTAAGGGTGCGTTCGATTGAACCTATTCCGGAATAAGAATACATTGAGTGATGATTTAAAACGGTATGTCTGGCGTTTTGAAGCAACAAGGATATTAAATATATGTTAAAGATAGAATTTTAGCAGGTGTTTGACAATGTTAATGTAAATCTCCGTAAAAACGAAGGATTTCTAACTTCTATTCCATGTATTCCTATTCCGGAATACGGTCAATGGAACCCACCCTAACTAAGTTGATTGGACTATGCCGTCGATAATGTGTTAGTTTTCTCTGTTGTGTGAAATGCTTGTGAACGACATTATTGAACGTATATCTGAGTTAAGACTACAATGAAAAGCGTCACGCCTGGAAACGTTAGCCTCATTTGTGATTTCTTTTCACTATAATAACTGGACAGGATTTCATCTCCTT
Organism: Montipora capricornis; assembly: GCF_036669925.1. Classification (NCBI taxonomy): domain Eukaryota; kingdom Metazoa; phylum Cnidaria; class Anthozoa; order Scleractinia; family Acroporidae; genus Montipora; species Montipora capricornis. The sequence continues at coordinate 20,314,370 of NC_090885.1, read as the reverse complement.
ACTTTTGCAAATTAAACTCATCGTTGTCATCCAAATATTTGTTCATAATCGCGATCCTGATCATCATCTTTTGTCATCATCGTCGTCATCACTATAATTATTGTTGTTATCGTCGTTATCGTCATCTTCATCATTTTCGGTATCATCATTATTAGTAGTATCACCCAACTAGTGGATTAATGGAAATCCTGCATTTTAATTGGCTACGCTACTAGAGAACTATTAGTTATAGTCCTCGAGTGGCTAAAAGCGTGACGCTTTCTTTCGTTTTATTCCCAAAAAAATATTTCTTTAATTTGCATTTGCTAACTTTATTATTACCTTTTCTGTCCGACTAGTTGGGTGATACTGAAATAATTAGACCCTTCTCCCTCGCAAGGGCCACGGCTCATGCGGCTTCGCCTCATGGGCTATTGACCCGTAGCCCTTGCGGTCTACGGGTCTAATTGTTAATTATTATTCTGTACTTACCACCTCGCATAAGGATGTATACATCTGAAAGAAAGAAGAGTATTTTCAGTTGTCTTGTTTCCTTGTTTCTGTAATGTACAGACAGGTACTGTTTGCCAGACAAAAAGTATTTCAAAATGTCAGCAAGAAAGAGGAGAAGAAACTACTGATCTTGAAATCAGTGGGCGAAACACGTATCAGTCGCCATATTGGAAGTGCATGGGATAGGTCTGGGCCAATTGACCAAAACGACGGGGTGGAGGGCGGGGAAGAGAGGGTGAGAAAAACTGCCTGCCCGAAAACCAGGCTTTTCTCAGTAGCTGCCCACTTTCTGTTTAGCTTCCGGCTACATGGCACGCCACAATAATTGACCAAAAAAGTAAGAGGCCGTGATAAAGCTGCCAATCACTTAATTAATTAAGCTTGCGGTTGTAAACAAACTTGCTCTGGAGCGTCTACTGGCACCCAAAAAAGCGGTAAAGCATGTAAGCACACCGGCAAAAACTGCAGCAAAAGATAAGTATAGGTTTTGCCCATTCCGATGTCTTGTTCAGTATGGAAAGTTTGAAAAATCCGTTAGGCCAACTTCGAGCAGAGAAAAACCAGTGTTCAAGCAACCGTGGACAAACTGTCGGTGTACGTTGGATCAGATCGGCAATTAATTCCTATCGAACAGATATTTTACAACTCAATCCGTAAGGCTAAGGAAGCTTTTTTAAATTTCAAACAGGCACGACAATTGATCCCAACGGTCTAAATATCCGCGAAGAAACATATTAGATTTCAGTTTCTTCTGTTATTTTCGAGTTATTTTTCCGTTACTCTTTCAGTATTTGAATTCAAATTAATAGTTTTAAAACACATATATTAGTGGCAAACCTGTGTATGGTAAAACATTGTCCTTGAGTAACAGTTCTTTATTCCCCGGCATCGGGTCAAAGTACACCACAACATAGAACTTCGAAGAAGATGACTTGGCAAGTCCAACACCAGCAAAGTTACTAGAGAGCCAAATCATATGAATGAAAGGCAATGCTAGGATCTTTGACTTTCTCTTTGCCCAATCATAATACTTCACTGAGGAATACCACGTGACTACAGCTATTTGTGCCAATCCGGTCAGAGACCCCACTCTGGTAAAGACATTCGTTCCATAACTTGTGCTTGGGTCTATGGACGCAGTGCCTCGCGCGACCAGTGACTGTGCCCAGTTTTGAGCGACCATAGAAATGCGCATGGAAAGGATAACTGGCCCTGCACCGTGAATTCTTCGAAATCTGTTGATGTATTCTAGAATCTCTATTCTGAATCCAGCTATAAGCAAAAACAATGCGGATCAATCTTGTTAATGCCCTTACGTAATGAGCGCGATATGACACTACACTCCCTGAACCTCATTTGAAGACATGTTAGCAGCAATCTTAAGGAATAGCCGAAACTGTAGCCCACGTAATTTCATAGGAAATCACGAAATGACCAAGGTCGTAATCTCGAAAATAGATCTCCTGTGTAGATATCTAGATTCTTTCTGTTCAGATGATTTTTTTTTGCAGAAACGAAATGAAATTTAAGTTATCCCGCGGAGAAGTTAGGTTTTGTTGAAAAAATGCCATAAAGAGCAAGTTTGAACTGAAATTGCCAGGAATGAAATTAAAATTGTAATCTATGCGAGTTAAAACTCGACTATATATTCAGGTAATATTAAGGAAATAATGATCCAGATTAGGCAACGGAAAGAAGAAGAAAAAGCAAGAAGTAGTTACTGAAAAGAAGTGCGCATACCTAGACTGCCTCCCGGTATGACAGCTCCCAATGACCTTGATGGGGTAGTCAATTGACTTGGTGTTGAACTAAATATTCGGCCAGGTGAACCTGAAAAAGATACGGTTACCAGCGACTTCTGTAGCATTTAATCTGTTACACATTCACTTTGGCCAAACGGTAAACTTCACATTTGAACTCATCGCTAGGACATACTACTTCCTTTACTATTGACGATACTCTAAAAGTCCTTTTTCTACTTAAAATTTTTGAAAAATTCCTATCGGCCACTGTTTTAGTGTCTCACTATTGAGATTTAGCAAGGGCACTTGCCTTGGAACGATGTTTCTCGTTTCACGGACTTTTGATGGGGGTTGAGTTCGTTAGTTTTCACCCCGAATTTTTTTTTTTCTTCTTTAAGCCCAATATTTGATTTTAGTGCTGTGATACTTTTTACCTGCTTATTTAGAGACATGAAATGACATGATCCCGAGCAAGATATGTTAAGCGCAAAAATGGTAAAGATCCTTTTTCACTTTCGAAATACCTGTAGATCCTCGCGTGGTTGGTCGACCTGTCGGTCTTGCAGTCGGCTGAGTAGGTTTGACTGTAAGATAAGTACAAAATGGAACAGTTAGGAAAATATGCAGGAAATATCTTCGCCTTCCTCTTAGGTATCGTCATCAGGCTTGTGCGCATGTGCAGACTTCATTTGATCACCAAACGTGCACGTTCTATGGTCGTCGTGCGCGTCAACTGGTCTACCAGTTTGTACAATATAAAATAAATCAAAATGGCCGCCATATCTGCAAAAAGATCTATTATTGCTTGACAAAATGCGGCCACTGTTGTGACGTAATAGGTTACCATGGCAACATGAAAGCTTTCCAAAAACACCCGACATTTCGTCTTTTCTTGCTTATATATTAAAAATGACTTTGCTGACCCCATTTTTTACTGTAGAATAGTGATTAGTAATCTGAGATAGAACTATAGGCAAGGTCTTAAAAAATCGTGGGAACTGATTTAAAGCTACCTTAAGTTTTTCGAACATTTAAGGTAGTTCTAAATCGGCTCCCAGGAATTTTTTAAAACTTTGCTAATAGTTCTATCTCAGATTGCTAATTAATAATCTACAGTAAAAAATGAGGGTCACCAAGTTCATTTTTAAGATATAAGCAAGTAAAGACAAAATAGGGCGTATTTGAAGAGCTTTCATGTTGCCATGGTAGCCTATACGTCACAATAGTGACCACATTTTGTTAAGCAATAATATATTGTTGTTTCATATGGTAGCATAACATGGCTGTTACGTGATACAGTTTTTCTAATAAGAAGGTCTCTTAAAAGTGGTGAAACCGGTTCCAGTGAGCTTAGCTAGTAAAATGAAAAACGTTTATGTTGGTAATAACGTTGGCTTCGTAACTTAATGGACCTCTTTAGCTTGTACGTTTTGTTTTCCCATTTCAGACCACGTGATGTTCACGTGCTTAAGACGACATTTGAAAGAAACTGTTCCCTAGAGTAACATCACGTGGTCTGAAATGGGAAAACAAAATGCACAAGCTAAAGAGGTCCATTGGAAGAGCAGCTAGTAAGGCAGAGGTCATGGGTTCAACTCTCGTTTAATCGTTTAAAGCTGAAATTTTCAAGTTTTTCCTTTCGTTGCTACTTCAATAACCCTCGTAACTTTGATGATCTTTACTACAAAATAAGTTATAAGTAGAGATTTTTTACTTTCACATCTGAGCCCACTATATCCGGTTTTACAGCGACAGCGGTAACCGGTACGTGCTTGAGTGTCAAAAATACAGCTTCCGCCATTTAGACATGGACTGGAAAGGCAGGGATCTTTCTCTGAAAACAACGGATAGTAGATGATTAAAGCCAAGCGCATTCAACACGTTATGTGGGAGGTTCCATAATTTAACGCAATGGCAGCTGGTGATGCAGAGTGTTTTTACATGACGAGCAATTGTTCAACTCTTTGAACTCTTTCTATCCTTTGGGATTCGTTACACTGTTGTTGTTGTTGTTGTTGTTTGGGAGCTTACGCACTAGACGTGCCGAAATCGGAGCTGAACATTCGCGTGACGGGACATAATTTTCTCCCAGATGTTTGAACTAGTCGTCTTTAACAGAGAAAACATGCTAGCATTCGCCGAAGGCGAGGTGAATATCGTTTTTATTCACCGATATTCACCAAGCCTGAGTATAATTACATAGGTGATTATTTCACAATAATAACATATGTGATTATTTGAAAAGTATCCATTTTCTTTAAAACAATTAATTTCTTCGTCTGTCACCTCGACAAAACGGCTTGCGGCCATTTTGAAAAACCGCTCAAGTGCAACCAATCAGCACAGAGAATTTTCTATAATCACCAATGTAATAATATGTACTTATTGACTGAGTGGGAGGGCCGGACGGGAAAATTTGGCCCGAGGTCATGGCGTACAGACCAAGCGCAGTGAGGTCCGTGCGACATGACCGAGGGCCAAATATTTTCCTGTCCGGTCCGACCTAAACTCAGTCAATAAGCATTTTATCATATGGGCTCTTTACACTATTTAAGAGCACTCAAAAGATGAAGTTGGGACAAAATAAAAAGCAGAATGCACAGAAAATTTATCTAATATGTTGTTTGCATTTGCTTTCCTAGCTGTAAATTACTTGGATGTTTAAAAGCGACGAAATCCCCTAAAATTGCATCGCACGGAGCAGTATGTGTTCCTAGTAGGACCGTACGACTTTTTCCGGGCGTCCTCGCGCTAATGCGTACGGCCCTCATACGGGGATTTCCCCAATAGTTTTGCAATGAAAGGGTACGCGGAGCAGTACGGGCCATATGATAATACTAAAAATGTGATAGTTTCAAGAGAAGTTAAAAAGGAAAACAGTCACTTTCGGTTGCCAGTCATGGCTCAAGAAGGCCTCGTGCTTAGACTTACTATTTCTTCTGTTTGATTGTAACAAAGGCTTTAAAAAGCCGCGAGGTGTGTACGTATGCCAGAGTACTCAATGTAGAAGGTGTGTACTTACGATCTCTTGCAGCACATTTGTTTTTTATGAGGGGAATGTCTTTGGCATCTAAAGCCGTGCCATATATTTGCAGACATGTGACGCGGCCTCTGAAGTATTCGTTTTTGCCTGTCATTGCCCCCATTCGAATTGGATAATTGGTGGCCAGATAAATGCGCCCTATCTTTGTTTGAGACACCTGAAACCATGCATAATCAAGAAAGACACATTAGTATAGGCAATCACATTATTTCGCTAGCAATTTGCAATAAGTCAGGACTGAATAGTAACTTTTCAGAGACCTACAAATTGCACGAGTGTAATGTTTAGCCTTTAAAAAAATTTACAAGTGTAGTTAATAATAGTGAAATTTACAAATGGAAAATTTACAGAGCAGAAGCAACGTACCCGTATCACGCAATAACGCAAAATTTCGCCATGCATGGCTCGCATTTGATTGGGTATCTGTGACGTTCTTTGGTGATTGACCGAAATGCTTGGTTTGTTATACCGCCTTTTGCACTGAATTACCTGTTTTCTGCACTGTGTTACAAAAGACTGCATTCTGTTTGTCAATCAGATGGGGAATTTTTCATCGTGATGTATGTTATTACGTCACGAAGAAATCAGACACTGAATTTGTGTAGCAGGATAATATCTGTTGCCGGCAAAATCCGTTCTCCGGTTGAATCCGTTTTGACCTAGGTTTTAATTTAACCTTGGTAAAAACGGATTCAACCTGAGCCCGGATTTGACAAACTACAATGTCGGGCACATTGCAGCAAAGACGATTCACACCCAAGATCCAAATGTCCATTCTCCTTACTCAATGTTATATATTTTTTCCATTACGTCAGCAAGGAGGATTCAGTATTACATAAAGACACTATCCCCTGATTAACCATTTCGGTATTCTCATTATCTGTGTGGTTGACATTGTATTTATAATGTAACGAGAAATTCCATGTTGATCATTTCTGGGGTGAAAGGGATATTACTACGCGCTATTCGCAGAGACGAGGTTCGGACTCCCTAGTGATATGGTCTGGTTTAAAGAGGCCTCTTTGAGTGTCATTGTATCCCACCTCTGCGGGTGTGTGCATAACTAGTCAAAATTAAACATTTAAAAAAAGTCCTACAACTTGACGAGAAAATGTCGACCATTAGTTTCCATTACGATAATACAGTTAAAATCTTTTAAAGGTAATGCTTAAAAGGTGTGGAATATTGCAACTTCATAGCGCCTGGTATGCAAATGAGTGCCGCATTTGTTTTTTTGGCCTCTTACCGTTCTTCCATCAATCCACAAGGCAGCCATTCCTTTGGTGTAATCGTATGTTAGGCCTATAAAGTACCACTTCTTTGGTGATAAGTTGACGTAATTCATGCTTCTTTGGTAAAGATGATTACGACGGCTGTAAATAGAACCACTTAGGAGTCGTGGTCCTTTTAACCACAGACCGACGCCTCGCCCCACTCGGCGATAGTTGACGATTGGACCCGGTTGTCCCTCGGAGTAGACCCACAGAAATATTGAAATTGACGTCCATGAGTCAAGTTTTCCGCCAAGGCCGTTTGCGAAGTCGATGAAACTATTTGATGTTCCCAGTAAATAAAACGAACCTCCTGGTCTCCCATAAGGCCCAGGTAAACTAGGAACGTTACTCAGGACGCCAGTGGGAGCCCTGCGTGCACTGATGTCTTTTCCTTGGTTTTGTTTGTTCAGAGGATAAATGGCAAATGCCACAGGGAGAGCTGTTGAAGGAATCAAAATTTAAATATAACTGAACGACGTTTAGCTAAAAGGATTCGTACTAGCCACTTAAAAACGACACGGATACATTTTTAGTTTCCTACTCTTTTGACGCATCTCATACTTATTCTATTTCGCAGTTAAGGCTTTTTAAATAACCCATGTAACAAGAAATTTCCGTCTTGTGCCGAACATCGCACGTGACATTCCCACACATCTTAATTAAGGCGTTTTCCTGGCATTGAAGTCTATACTAAAAACTGAAGACATCTGAAATCATCCAAGGGAAATCAATAAGGGGCACACTAGTATGAGTCGATTACTTTGGTGGTGGAGGTGTATAAGGCGTGAGCACTATTAAACGAGTTGATAAGCATTATTAAATTTTCAACCTCGGTTAATGCATTTCTCGTGCTCTGATTGGTTCACTCAATCTCGGTTATCAGCTCATATACCTAAGTTTGACCTTATATGGCAATTGATTGCGCTAAGCGTTGCAAAGCTAATTATTTTTTTTTTTCGCCAGAAACAAAACCCCATTTTTTGTGGAAAGTTTGGATCGATTCCGACGTTTAGAAGTACGTGAAAAGGCAAGAAATGTTTTTTTGTGATGAATCTGTGTCTGTCTCACCACAAGGTCGCATCTTCATCAAGTTTTTTTCGATTTCTCTTTGGCTCCCATTTCCAAACATTTGGAGTTCAAGGAATTTAATAAAACAATTATTCCATTCGCCCTTGTTGGATATGAGACTGGTTATAGCCAACTCGGCGCTACGCACCTCGTTGGCTATTTACCGTCTCATATCCAACGCGCGCTCATGGAATAATTGTTAAGTACTTGTTGCAAGTTCGCTTCTTTAGTTTTGTTAGTACTAGTGTTTCCAATAGTTTTGTTATATTTTAGGTTGAGGTCTTTCTCTAGATCTATAGTGTTACATTGGTATAACTTTCTTGTCCCGCGGGGTTTTGTTTGTTTTAGTTAAATGTATCCTGTCCTTTACTTCTATGTAAATTTGTGTGTGACGGTGTACGTTTCCGAGCTATGTAGTTTCAATGTATGTTCTCAAGTGTTCTAGAACCTACTTATGTGAGTCTCAAGGCATTCGAGTACGTTTTCCTGTAAGCTCTCCGTTTAATTAACCCGGCAAACCAGTTTCAAACACTGAAGGACTGCATGTTGTGTTCTAGAGCTCTTTACAGCCCGTGGGTATAGGTGGGTTTCAAAATCGTAAAACATCATGGGATATTGTTCAGTCTCACCATTAGCAATGCCGCGATTTTACTAATAGGCTTCCCTCTGAGGTCTTCGGCTTTCCCCTCTCACTAAAACCCAGTGTTTAATTTGATTAGAGTAAAAGTGAAGCGGTCATATTTAACGTCGATAACTCGTTAAGCAACGCGCGTTTTTGAGACGCGGACGGCAACCGGAAGTGAGCTGTTTTCCCTTTCAACTTGTCTTCACTCAACCACATTTATAGTGCTAAGTATCGTTTCTCCATTAGAGATGATTAGTATAAAAATCCAGGAGACACCACTGTCCTGGCACGCGAAATGTTCTGTTCCGGTTGCCGTCCGCGTCTCAAAAACGCGCGTGCTTAAGCTCCTCAGTAATTAAACTGACAAACGTGAGGTCGACGGTGGGCTCATTTTACTCCTCCCTTAAGTAGTGAATTATTGTTTGGAGAGATCATGACGAGGGTGCGTGTATCGTATGGTAACACTCACCTTCCGCACACGTCTTTGTGACTAAATCACCAATTATTTCTAAAAGATCCAAGAAAGTGGCGGATTTAAAGATATTTTCTTTCTTTTGGACGATCAATCTCAATTCACGCTCTTTGGTGTATGGTCCTATTGCCAGGGCATACACTTGCACTCCTTTCCTTCGCAGAGGCAGTACTTCCTTGTCTAACGGCGTGGAAACATTCGCGATTTGCGTTTGATATCCATCTGTCATCAGTATCAAAATCTTGGGAACAGAACTTCTGGATCCTCCTGATGGAACAAACACTTTCTCGGCCGCAACTTTAAGTGCCAAATCTATCCGAGTCATTCCTCTAGTATATGGGAGCCGTCCCAATGCTCGATTAAACCCTGAATAATCGTAGTAGCCTGTCAGTGGTATTTCAAGAGTGGCTTTTGAGCTATATTCTATGACTGCCACGTGAGTTCCTGTTCGAGAGATTCCGTAACGTTGCACTACCGTGCGAATGAACGACAGTTCCTGGGAGTAACCCCATTGACCAACACTTCCTGATGCGTCGATTGCAAAGGCTATATCCACTGCGCGTGTGCAAGTGGCAGCTGAAATCGAAAAAAAAATGGAGTTTAACTTAGTGCGAGCAAGATCTATGACTATTCTCTTTCCAGTAGCTATTTTTCATTTTCAGAGTCATCCTAAGGCGGCCCGCTTATGAGAAATTTCCCTTTGAGTTTTTACTTAAAATTACATTAAAATCATCTGAACCAGTTTCTTTTCTCTTTCGTCAACAAACAAGACAGTAAAATTCTAAGAAAAACACAGCAATCAGTTTTTACTTTTTAACTAAATAGAATCAGTTAGGAATGAGTAATTATAACGCCATCCACAGATCAGTGCTCTGTAAGCATATATGTCGCTTCGGCGTTTCTTGCACGTACCACACAAAGACGATAGCTTAAGGGACAACAAGGCTTCACGTTGAAATCTGCCTTGACAAAAAGAGCATGGCTTTTGGTTTTAATCAAACTTCTTTTACTTTTCAGAAACTTGGAGCGATCCCATTCAATGGGCACTGCGGTTGCTGGGAAAGGTGATTTCTTTGTTTGTTTGCTCTAAAAACAAAAAGAGTTTCAGTAAATTCTAAAAGTAATCTTGCGTTTACATCGGTTTGAATTGCCGTACGTAGGACAAGACATCGTGCTACAGTCTCAACCAGTCACAGACAACAGTTCGTGCCATATTCTCAACCAATCAGCGATTGACAGAGCAAGACCAATTGTGGCCTCCTGGGGTTTCTCACGATTATTTTTCGCTTTGGGTTTACATGCATTGGTGTGTAGATTGTGATTAGCCAACCTAATCTCATCGTCTTAGCTTTAAAAGACTCAATGGAAAACTGCTTTATGGGCGTCGTCTTCTTTAAGATAATTGACCTCAATTTATTTCTGAGTACATTTGCGATACCTCGCATATTTCGCACTTACCATCCCTCCCCTGAAAAACCGTAAATGCAATGGAGAGCTGAAATATCAACTGCAAGTGTGGTAACTTCATTGCAGCCTGAAAAAAAGGAAAATCTTGTATGGTTACTTCATTTCGTAGTTAAACTGTTTTTTTGTTTGTTTGTTTGATTTTGCGCTGCGCACTTCGCTGATACCGAAAACGTTGCAGTTCACTGATTCCACGGTTTTGAACCTCATAAAAATCTACCAGTAGTTCTTAATACGCAGTCCGGCTTTTCAATGGCATTTGGCTTCATCGGAAAACACAAATTGAGGTCAGTTTTGAATGTTTGCTTGGCCCCATTTAATTACTACTGAAAATAACAATTGTTTTGTTCCTGTAATCCGTGATTCCGCTTAAATAGTACCTTTAGTTATATGATGTACAGTATCTTTCTGTTGAGGATTATTAAGTTACCAAAGCTAAAACAAAGATTCTTTTAATAACAAGATCAATGTCGAAAAACAAAACAGCTGCTGGAGGCACTTTCACTGCGCTTGTAGCCGAAAGAAGAACCAGCTTTTTCAATTTTGACTTAACGTTCTCGCCCAATGTAAGCATGGACGCCTTGATTGTAATCTTTGCTTGAAACAGTAAGCGAACAATTATTTTTTCTTCTAATCTGGCTCCCAAGAACATATTCCCAAAAGATGAATAACACAATTATGACTTTGCACTTGTCGAGGGAGATAGGTCCAAGATTGACCCTAATTTGATGCACGCCGATTTCAATAAGCGTCACGAAGTGTCCCCTTGCTCTTTTTCCAAACTCCACTCGCGTCTCGGAATACAGTCGACAATTAAGTGTCCCGAAAATGCTGCTTTTCAACTAAAGATAAACAGCTGCATTTACCCCCAACCTAAAAATAACGTTAAGACTTGAAGGGACACCGTGTTGGATGTCAAAGCTAGGCGTGCATCAATCTTAGCTTGGACATAAGTGGAGAGGTCGAGAGCAGTGTGAATAAACCGACCGAACTCATTAGTTCCAAACAGAACCCATTTACTTGAGGCTTATCTGAAATAAGACAATTTCGGCTGAATTAGTAAGTTCTAAGGTATTGGTTCTGCTGGAACCATTAAGGGTTTGTTTAGAAGCTACAATCACTAATACCAATTGCAAGACCAACTTGAAAGTATTGCTAAATGATGACTGTTAACTTTTTTTTTCTCTAAACCGATGGCTGTTTCAGTCAAAAATGAGGAGTGAAAATTAATACCAGATCACGATATTTTAAAGACGTTCGTCCTAGCCTCCCTGGAGGAAAAAAGGAAGGCAAGTCGAGCCTTCGCTGGTTCAAAAGAAAAATAACATTTGTATTCTTCAAGTACGCGATAACGTCACTTTATAACTAAAGTGACTTTAACAAAACTGGGTAGCATCTTCTGTGGTTTTTTGTTTTGTTTTGTTTTTGGATACACGCGCAATGCCTTTAGTTTTACGCTCGGGAAGATCATAGGCTGTGAAGAATATAGTAAGATATCTTAATGGTGATATAATTTCCGAGTTATGAGATAATTTCACGGAAACTTAAACAAAGAATTTCAATACGATTACAAACGGCCCGGAGCAAATCTAAGTAAATCCTTCTTTATCCTTGCAAAAGGGTCAGATTTTACCCAAATATGAAGGGAAAATGCGTTCAAACCAGGGTAATGGTCGAAAATAATTACTTACCGAGTTAAAACTATCCCTGTGATGCTGCCATTTATCAATCTTTTTAATCTCATTAATATATTCATGGTGTGAAGAAAAGTTGATTTTCGTAATCTTTGTTTTGTTTGTAATAGCTTTGATTTTAAAGACCTGCCATTCCACCAGCTTATTTTCCTTTTTCTACCTCAAAACGACTTCCAGAAAAGGGTAATCTATCAGTGTATTCAGCCATTTTACATTTGTTCAAAACGTTCGTGCAATTTACTGAAATAAAGAGGAACTACTTGTAGTAAATGGACCACCCTTTATTCATGTTATCTTTCGGTACTTCAGTCTCAAAATATGAACAATTCATTTAATTAATGATCCTCGGATCTAACGGAATCACCCGCTATCATAATTTAACACCAAGACCACCAGTTGGAAAATCGTGTTCACTAAGGCATCTAAACGTTTATTTTATTGTCCTCTTCCTCTCTACACGATATCTTAAGGGAAAACGAGTCTTAATCTCAACAATTAACAAAAATGGATGCCAAGGTGAAATGTTTCCCTGAATGATGACTCAGGTCAGGTGATCTTTGGAGTCAATTAATGATTCCACCATATCTACCAGATAGCGGAAGGTCTATATTATGGTTAACGAATCGCCCTTGTACATGTTAAACTTGACAATTAAATATAGACCAAGTCACAGGGTATCATTTAAATTGAACGAGAAATAGGGAAGCGTAGGAGCCCGCCTACGGAAGCCTTACTAACAAATTCCGTTTGACCACCAAATAGATTTGTATGATTGTTGTCTTTGGATGTCGCAAGTTCTTGTCCTTCTCGTATTCAGGGGCACCCAACGAATCTGTTCCTCACATTATCTGTTCCCCAGAGGAATCTTGCTGGCTGGCAAAAATACAGGTGTTTCGATGAGCTGGCTGGGAAATTTTGTCATTGATAGAGGTTTTGCCTGGGAATTACTGACTTTTTCTAGCATTTCAACCCGAGCTGGCTGTAGAAACCCTGAAGACTGAGGAGGACGACTAAAAAAAAAAAAAAAGAACCCCTTCCCTCTCCCAGAGAGTAGTCGTTTCGGATCGAGGGATTTAAAAGCACGCGGAATTCCTGGCTGGGAAATAAATTTGATCAGCTGGCTGGGAAACCAACCAATTTTATCTAGCTGGCTGGGAAATTTCTTGTGTGTCTTGCTGGGAAAAAGGAACAGATAATGTTTTCCCAGCAACACTGAAAAACACCTGAAAATGCCTTAATAACATTTATTTTCATTAACTAGGGTATAATAATACAGTTTACAACAAATTGGTCGTTGGTTGCCCCTGCGTATTGTAACTGAATGACCAATTGATTGTCTCCGACCTGTTTGGTTTCCTGGTATAGACGAGTTCACGCTCTTGATTGCATCATGGGTAATCGGGGCAACATGGCGGGAAATTCAAAGGTTTGTATGGAAATTCAAAGCAAATTTTTCCCACCCTCGTCAGAGTTTTTCTCTCTCCTTGTGTGGGCCCATTTCCATCAGTAGGGCTAACGCTCACATGGTTCATGCGGGGTGGAAACTTAGCACTTCACATTACACTCTAATCAGTTAAGTCTGTTCATATATAAGTGCTACACGGCCAACGTTTGCAAAAACGTAATCCTTCCAAAATATACTGTACATGACTCTAATTTATAGACTTTCGCCTTCATAAAGTAAACAAATAAGTTAATGTTCACAACTGATCTAGACTTGGTTTCCGTTCTTTGGAATTTCTAAATATTGCTTTTTTTTGTCTCCATACATTCTCTGTAATTTTGTGCCTTGGGAATTACAGGAAATGTATGGCAGAAACTCTTTTTTTTAATAAAATAATTTCTACAATAGCCATTCTCTCCAAATTTATTCTGCCGCACCTTTGAACGCATATCTTCTGTTTTGAAAAATAAAAAACCCAAAATTGCGTGTCATGAATACTTTTCATCGTTTTGAGCTTCCTTTCAAACCTTTGAATTTCTCTCCAACTTTCCCTGATTACCTATGATGCACTCAAGAACGTGAACTCGTCTGTTGTGTTCAGTTGAACTGTTTCTTTTTATATATACAAACACGTTTGCCTATTGTTAGCTTTATACTGCTTAGGCAGTTTTGGTGTGTATGAGCCTATAAAAAATTTGAAAAAAAATGGGGCGCTCTCTAGGAGTTATTTGTATTCAAATGACGTCTTACTATAGTGACTATCGGACTTGTCGTGTTTTTGTTGTAGGTAATGAAGTTCTTTTGAAGCGAATGATATTTACCATAAACTTGGCTCTTTTGTTATCGTGTCACGTTGTGGTCCTATTGAAACCAAATTTATTTTTTCCACAAAATCACATTTTGCCGTATTTTAATTTAACTTGTAATTAACTTTTGTAACAATAAAAGGACCCTTATACATACGGAGAATCTTTTGTTTATCGATAATAATAATAATAATAATAATAATAATAAACCTCTTTAAAATAATAAACCTTCTCTTTAAAAGAGAAGCTTTTAATAAGCATTTTACTAATACTGCGCACAACCTAGCCAGGGAAATTAATGTTGTTGCGTTTGAGCCTGAGTAGCATCTGTCACCAAATGTACAAAACCTTCTCTTTACATTTGCCCCCAGACATGATGTCGTGTTCACCCACTTCGTTCCCAGAGTCTCTCATCCTGGGAACGAGGTTTGTATTCACCATTCCATCCTATTGTTTGTTTTTTCACACCACAAATAATGCAAAGCAGACGGCAACCTCTTCCTTTAAAGTAATGTGATATACTGAGGTATTTGAGATTTTAAACTGGCAAACACAACAAACCAAACTTGTTTTCTCTCGTAATTTGTGGAGACTGGGGAAAAACATTTGCAAAGTAGTGTTAACTTTGTTCTGCCAGGTTCTCTTCAATTGTTTCCCCCTCCTCCAATCCCCCCCCCCCCTCCCTTCCCCCATCCCGCCAACCTCCTTTTCTCTTCTTGTGTTTCGAGCTTTTAACTTTAAGCCCTTTTCACAAGCTGGCAATATTTCGTTAATTACCGTTACTTTTGGTCGTTTAACAGACTTACCAGTTAATAACGGAAATATGCAATTATAGTCGTGTTACGTCACGCATGAGCATCCTGAATTGAACGTTTGAAAGTCAATGGAAACACGAAAGAGGTTATTATTTCAGCCTCTCGCTTTACCATAGGTTTCGTTGCTCAATGGCGATTTGTGTGTAGGGTAGATTGAAAGTGTGCAGTTGACACGTCACAAAACAGTTGAGATATTCATTATTCAATAAAAAAAGTTCTTCTGATGTTTATTTCTTATTCCATAGGGAATCATTGTTTTTTCCCTATCATCGTTTCGTAAAACAATAAAATGTGCTGGTAGTATGACTAGCTTCTCTCGAGAACATTTTTTTCTGTATTTTTCTGCTCTGAAAACACAACTTGATGATTTTAAAAAATGCAGAATGAATGAAACATTATGCGATACAAAGGTATCGATGTTGTCGCAAGGTCTTCATGTGTTGAATATGGTTTTCACTCACGTGATCAACGTCTTTTCAACGAAAACGAAACAATACGTTTGTGTAACAACAAAGTTCAATTTCTGGAGGATTGGGTCGGGACACCAACGTCAGTGGCCGCCATTTCTTTGTTTTGGGACACCGTAACGTCATGTGAAAGCCAAGAATACAACAGGCAAATTCTGTCGTAAGATTTAAGATCACGTGACCGATAGATCAGACATTCGGGGTAATATCGTGCGCAAAGAAATTGTTAAGTTCATTGATTACTATATATTATCTCTATCTCTATCAATTTTGTTCATCAGTAATCTTACAGTTGTGTCATAATAGGGTTATGGATCGCGTTGTTTCAACCGCTGCAATTCGAGTCTTCATGAGCTAATAGGCCAACTAGCTATGCATCTGCATAGATTGCACCATGGGCCGTGTTGAAGATTGGTTGACGCTAACGATTGGTTGAGAAGTAGGGATGAATTTGACGGTTTCCTGCCTACTCCTCATAATTTTGCAAGTGTTGTTCCATATTATTTCACGGAAACTGAGACTGGCTGCACACTCGTCCTTCTCAAAAAACCAGTTGGTAAAACTGATTTCGGGCGTGTACCTCTATACTAGTGTCTAAGGAAAGCTACGCAATGACAGAACCTGGCGTTTGTTTCACACCACCCACAATCTGTATTGCGCGAATAGAGTGTTTTGACGTGACGTCATGGCAACCATGTTGGTGTTCCTAAACAATGGAACGGCGGCAATGTTGGTGTACCCAATTAATCCTCTGGGAATTGAGCTCTAATTTTATGCAAACGTGTTCTTTTGTTTCGGTGAAAAACAAGGTACTGATCAGGTGAGTGAAAACACTCTATACAACTGATCAAGCTTCAAGCTAGTGTAGAACCAAACAAGCAATGAATTGAATAGTTTCTTAAGAACAGGGACGCCTCTTGTCACGTGTTGTTTGAGAAAAAGTGCTGCGGAAACCTACTGAAGACTTCGCTTAAAAATCCTGAAATGTTCAATACCAATATCCAATAACGCAGCACACGCTTGTTACCTACATACTGAACAGAAGGAAGTGTTTCTCTTCTACTAGCTATTGTATCAAGAGGGACAATTGAAGGAACAATCTCTAGTCTGAACTACAGCAGGAACTGAAACCCTTAAATAAGCAACAGCCTAAGAAAGGATAAAAACGCACCAATTTCCCCAAACCACAATGCTACCTATACACAGCAAGTCGTCACTAGCACCTGATGACGACCAAAACGTCACGATCCACGATCGTATTATGACACTATAGTGAGACGTGATTAATTCAATTATTATTTCGAACAACGACAATGAGCATCTTTCATAATGTCATAGCCATTTCGGTTGGTGGACGTAAGGTGTGGTTTTTAACGTACTTTGTTTAATGTATAATGTTCAATCTATTCCTTTTTCACCTCTATTATATCGATATCTCTAGTTGTCTCTTTTTTTATCTCTGTTAAGTTAAGAAGCTATTGTAGTTGTAGTTCCATCATATGCACCATTATGGAGCAAAAGACCTGTAGATTGAAGCAAGCGAAAGGCAGTATGGAAAAAACCACCGAAACTTTAAGTTTTGCAAGTTCCAGCTGAATATATTCCACCCACATCTCGAAAATTTGTTCTCTTTCTTATCAAGGAAGACAGAGATCTCTTCTCAAATTCGCTTTTGTCATATTTGCGTCCTTCTTTGAAGATTATTCTCCCTTTCACCGTTCCCTCTTGAAAATCTTGTTCCTTTTTCTCCTGCCGAATATACCGACATCTTGAATTCCTTCTTCATCTAAATTCTGCTCTGAGGGTACCTTTCGGGAATCGTCCAAGTAGAAATCGTCTTCGTCTTCATCTTCATCATGCTCTCCATCATTAAGTTGGTCGTCAGAATCTCTGTCTTTGGCATTGTCATTATCAATTGATTCGGAATTGTCGTCATCAGGTTCTCGCAAGACCTCTTCCGTTTCGGAATTTTCGTCCGTGGGCTCGCGAACAGAATTGCTTTCGTCATCTTCGTCTTCCTTTTCTTTTTCGTCTTCTTCCTGCCTACTTATCTCTTGTTTTTCGGAAATAGCGTCCTCGTCATTCTCTAAACTTTCGTTTTCAAGTTCGTCATTCATGGGTTTCAACACATTAACCAGACTTCCTTTCTCGTTCTCCTCTTCTTCTTGATCACTTGCACTCGTGGTATTCGTCGAGTGGGTAGTTAACGCATTAATCAGACTTTCTTTGTCGCTCTCTCCTTCTTCTTCTTCTTCTTCATCGCTTGCACTCGTGTTCGTCGAGTGGGCAATTAACGCATTAATCAGACTTTCATTCTCGCTCTCTCCTCCTTCTTCGTCATCGCTTGCACTCGTGGTATTCGCAATAATTAGACTTCCGTTCTCGCTCTCCCCTTCGTCGTCATCGCTTGCACTTGTGGTATTCGTCGAGTTGGCAGTTAGTAGGGTAAGAGGGGAAGCATCTGATCTTTTCAGTTCTTGTTCTTCATCGTCGATTAAGTCATCAGCGTTTATATTTTGGTCGTCATATCTGTTGTTGTGCTCTTTGACAAAGGATGAATCCCGAGTGTCGCTCAAATGAGTGGTAGTCAGATGTTCGTTTGCAGCCTCAGTCGGCCTTTCGTTAAACATTGCAGTGACATTATTGAGTTGTTGAAGCGTATGTATCCTAGAGGACTTCTCTTCGTCTCCGACATCGTTAATTAGATCACCAGGGTCTTCGTTTCCGTGATCGTATTTATTGTTGTTCTCCTCGTCAAGAGACGATACCTTTGATTCTTGGGTTGTATTTGTAATGGTGGTAAAATGTTCATTCGTAGCTTCTGGTGGATTTTCGTCTAAGTGGTCTAGATGTTTGTGCTGTTTGATAAGACCCATGTTAATGTTGGAATGAACGTTTAGTTTCTTGATGGAGACTTGATCTGATTTGCTTGGTTCTGGAACATTGTTTATGAGATCATCTCTGCTTGTGCTTTCGTGATCATATCCGTCTTTGTTATTCTTGACTTTGTTGGGAAAGAAAGTACTTTTCGAGTCTTGAGTACTGTTTATGAGGGTGCCAACATGTTTGTCTCTGTTCTCAGCCCTTCCGTTGAACTTTTCGAAATACTTGTGTTTCTTGGCCGCATTTATCTTAGTACTGAGACCAGTGCTCATTGGCTTCAAATAAGCTTTTTTTAATTTCTTGTGTTCTAAGACATCGTTAATCGTATCATAAGCCTTTTTCAAACTATTGTCGTTAAAACCGTTTCCATCGAACGTCGATGGCCTGGAGTCATAAGCAGATTTATTCAAAATGATTGTGTAACGCTCATTTTCATTTGCGCGGCTGGTGGTGTTCAATTTATTGAAATGGGTCTTCTGTGAAGTTTCGACTTCTTTCTTAAGCTTGCCCTGCTGGTGATCAGATTTAGCCTTCGTACTCCTCGAATCAGTTTTCTGACGCAAAGCCAATAATTTTTTGTATTTTAGGTAATCGTTCATTGTATCCCACTCGTCAATTGTCGATTGTTTTGAGCTTTGAGTTTTGTTTAAGTTGATAGCAAAATGTCCTCTTCTGTTGTAAGGTTTTTCCAACTTTGGGTCCATGTCTTCAGTACGGTCTTCGGCTTTTTTCCTAGAAGCACGGGTGTCATTAAATGATTTCCTGTATTTTTGGTCATGGTCAATCGTATTGTCCTCGTCAAAAGTCCAGTGTTCTGAGCCTTCGGTTTTGTTTAAGTTGTCAGTAAAACGTTCCCTTGAATTTCCAGGCGTTCGTAAATTTGTCTCGATGTCTTCATTAACATTTCGCCATTTTTCTCGTATTCCATTTGGCACGTGAAAATTGCCAACTCCTTCTTTTTGCCTTTGTTTCTTTAAGAGTCGAGGAGACTTTCCAAGGTTTTCTTTGGTATTTTTTAATGCAGCCAATCGGTCAGGCCTCGCCTTTCGCTTGCCATTTCTGTTATCACAGCATTCGTCATTGCACTGCATATAGCAATCCATTATTGATTGCTGGCTGCAATAGATCGGACATGTAGATGAATACGGATCTGTAATGGTTGGCATCGACTGCACAGTTGCTGGGTGTGACAAAGTGTAGGGGTTGGAAGAGTAAGGCGGAGGAGCAGGTGCAGGATATCCTGGGTAGAGGCCGTAGCTTGGAGACTGCAAGTATTGAGTGGCGGCACAGGTGTGCTTGTTGTGATTGCACGAGTTGTAGCAGTAGTCGCCGGCTTTACCTAAACGGAAATAAATAAAATCTCTTATTTCTTGAAATTTTGATTTTTTTCATAGGCGGCACCCGTGTTGTTATAGGGTTGGGTTCGATATTTTTCTTTGGTGTTTTTTTTTTCTAAGCAATCCTTTGAGAACTTGCAAGTGGTGCAGATCAGCTGTGAAATTTAGAGGACTTAAAAGTGCTTTGAAAATGCGCAGCATATTGCAGGTCGACCACAGTGTGTGGACTGATAATCTTTCTCTTAATTAAAGCTTCTTTATAGTTTATAAACCTCCTTTTCTTAAGGGTTTCTTTACTTAGCGATAGAGGTACATTCGTTCATTTGTCGTACATTCTAGGGTAATTCAAACAATGAATCAGTTGCTAAAGGTTTTTGACATTTGTGTACAATTTTTTAACTGTTTGAATATTAAAGGAAGAAGGCATGAAGTAAGGGACCTGTCGAAGTTCACTTACCTGTTTTTCCTGGGACCTTATCTGTTAAAAACAACAGTACAAAACCGTACTTAGATTAAAAACTCGCAACAATATAACACCATTATAGATATGAGACTATTCATCAGGACATCAAGCCCCATCGAAGATATTGAGCGCAAATTCTTTATATTGTTTGCACTTGGTATTTGGTAAATTCATCTCCATTTAACGAGGCGTCGAGAATGAGGAGCTTGGATGAAGGCGCCGCCCGGATAAAACAACACGGTGAATGCGCGTCACGCAAGTACTGACTTCCTGGAATAACCATGGCAACCTGCCAGCAGAGCCTTTCTTAACTGAACGAGAAAGAAGGACTCTCCAGAAATCGTGTTTAGTCTTTATTGAGTGTGCGCAAGCCTTTACGTGGAGAACGTTCCAAACCAAGGTCAACTCTTGATCGTACTCCTAGACGCCATATTGATTTTCGTACTGAAGGCTCGATTTTGACCTTCGCTTTGTCAAAAATATGATGCGCGAGCTGCCTAAACCGGTTTGACTGGAGTGACTCGCCAAGAAACTTGGGCTTCAGCGACTTAAAAAGCTTGCTCGTACTCTGGTGAGTTTTACAGAGGCTCTGCTCGCAGGGTGTAACCATGGATGACGGGTCAGAAAAGAAGAAAGCAAAGAACATAAAAGGTAACACTGAAACACGCGAGACAATGGACCTAATACGCAAGGGGAAAAGTGTCATGAGATTTCAATAAGCTGGCTATTGAATTCTACACGAACAAAAGTAGGAGGTTCCGCAGTGTAACGATCATTTTTCATTGCTGCCAACAAAAAATGAAAATTATTACCCTGAAAGTCCGCTCTGTTCTTTTGTTCGCACACAATTTGAAACAAGCATATAAATATACAGGATTAGGGCTTGCTATGAAGTTGCGTCTTATATAATATATCCACAGCAAACGTCGGTATTCAGATCTTGATACTCTTAGCGAAGCCACAGCCTCTGATTAAATTGTTGAAACACTTTGCAATACCTTGCCCTTTCACGATGTTGTTTTGGCAAATGGGCTCAGAGTACGCCGCGAGAGCTTCAGATCTGTAAGATCGTGTACTGTTCCAAGGAATTTTGTCACAGACTGCAGTTTTGCTTTACCTGGCTTGTCGATATCCATGCTCAGAATTTTTTCCGAACCACGAAGAAACTTCTGGAATCTGAGAGTTGGGTCTGCGTTGAAGGACCTAAACTGTACTTTTATTGATATTCCCAATCCAGCAGGTCTGTTGAAACAAGAAAGAGAGTGTCTCAAATTACACTCTTTTTTATAACAACGTCTAATTTTGGTGGTGAGCATGAACGCTCTTGTTTTTATTTTGCGGTTTAAGCCTGAAAACGTTCTTAACTTTTTTTTTTAAGTTGTGTGGTATACTGCAAACCGAGTTGTCCTTCAGTGTATCATACAATAAGAAAACCTCATTGTTATTGTTTAAAAATGCCCTTACTCCGTTACCTTTATCTTATACTACTCACGAAAACAAAATATCAAATAAGCAAAATATAGAAGTTGTTAACTGACTCTCAGCCTTGGTATGTTCTTAGTATGTTCCTAAAATTGAGTTTATCTCATTCTAAACGTAATTTTAAAAAAGGCTCTTATAAAAAAGAGTTTACGGCATTAAACTGGAAACAATATCGCGGGGTAGGTTAATAGTGATTGATTCCAGTTTGTTGTCAAATACCTCTATTGTCACCGATAGTTTTCAAGTGAAATCAAGCTGGCTATGTAGTGTACAAAATGGTTTCCCTCTTTTCATGCAAAACTGCGCAATCATTTTCAGGTCTTTGGTACCCTATCGTGGCCGTCTTATATTGCAAAAATGTCGTTACTTCAATGCGGCTGTGAAATTGATAACTGAATAAGTTGGAAAAAAAGTTGGAAGGTCATTTCTGAACGGATTGACTGGGATTTTCTTACCTTCCTTGGAAAGCGACTGCTCTGTTGAATGCAAAGAAAGAAAAACATCAATAGCAGGATGGATACTCGTCTAGTTATTATATATCTTAACATTTTCCGCTTCCATAGCCAGCAAGGAAGTCTGGATTCGATGGACACGTACAAAATGAGCTCATATTTTGTATTTAACTGCCTTTCTGTGTTCTTAAGAAGAATAGATTAGAGGACACTTTGCGACGTCTTTTAGAAAGGTCATGCTTCTGAACATATTTTTGTTCAATATATAACCTTTTGAATTAAATGATGATATAACAACTCGATTAACAAGATTGCAAATAGTTACCTTACGTCCTTAACGGTAGCATTTCGAAAACCTCCTTTGGCCTGTCCTGATTGCCGTGTGAATATTTCTTTGAACTAAAACAGAGGGCAAAACAACTGCTTATTTTTATACCTCGGTAGGGCCGGTGCTTTATCGTGTCGTTAAGATATACATTTGTTGATAGAGATGCATTCGTTTGCATGGACTTACAGTTATTCTGATGCCGTTAAGCAGATCCCTGTACGCTTTGGAGTTCTTATCCTTGTAACTTGGATTCCAACGAAATTTTTTGAACAAAATCTCGGTTCTGTAAGTTGATTTGCCTTTTGGAAAAAGATAAAAGCAAAGCAAAAATTAAAAGCAAGTTATAAAACAGATTTTTCTCAACCAAGCGGTCGAATTCTGCAGACTTTGTCGTTCGGTACTCCTGTTAGTGCGCTTTGTGCAGTCAATACTCCGTTGCAACAAAATTTTCCACACCGCTGGTGTTCTTTCTTAGATTAAGCAAAAAAAAAAAAGTAGTACTGGGTAAGAGTGGCCACAGAGGTCCAAGTCGGGAGGTCGTATTGCAAGTCACGTGCTTGGGACTTGGGATTCTGGATTGATATTTCTCGCGTAAATTGAAAAGTCAATTCATATAAATGCTATTTGTGGACCTTGAGGGAACACCTTACGCTCCCTTTCCCGTTGACTGTCCATTGGAAAATTACTAGACAGGGTATACCCTCCTAAAGATCGATCGTGCCTCTTAGTAATTAGCCATACTTAACCAAAGTAATACGAGATTTCAGCAACTTTGTTACCCGACCTATTTCCACAGAATATTGCCAAGTGTCAGCGTGGTTATGATGATGATATATATCAAAATTCTTCAACAAGAATGACGAGGGACGCATCAATTATTTTTTGTATAACATATATATAGCTCAGATATGGTAGTTATTTGAAGCAGCTGATCCCATCGTCTCCGGGCTGTAGGCATGGTAAACAAAGTCATTGGCTCAGGTCAAGTGAATATAAGGTATAAGAGCAGATTCCCTGTATTTGGCCCTGTTCGGATGAAAATTATCTTATATCTGTCATTAGCTCTGATTCATACTGCGTAGTTATTTCAAAGACGACATCTGATTTGTCAGTTGGTGTGAAAGTGGACCGCACGGTCAACAACAGATAAAAACAACCGTTAAAACACGAGCGAAATCAATAAATGTATTTAAAATGATTATCATGATACGGCACAGGGATTCGGTCTGTTACCCCATATGGTATTCGCTTGCTCAGGGTTTCTTACCTTCAACAGGAGTTCTGCATGTATAGGGGATCTGTTCACTACAGGGTCTGTCTTCCCAGCAACCCTCAGGCTTTTCAACGCTCCACGCCACACAGTTCTCCGTCCGACCGCCATTAGCGTTCACCGGTACACAGGTGCCATGTTTGAATTTCAAGCCATCGAACCACTTGAAGCGCCCTTCGTACAAATTATCGTGCAAACCTGCAAAAAAAGGGGAAAGGAGAAAAAGCAAATTAACAGATATCTCAATCAGGGACAAGAGTGTCAAACATTTTAAGAAAATAAACCGTTTCTAGTACAGAAGCGTTGTTACATGACTCAAAATAAAACATCAGTCCATCAATAACTACCTCTCCTCCATTTCAATGTTGAGAAACGCTTCATGGACAATGTTACGTGGTTGCAACAAAAGGGGGACGGAAGCGAAACAGTAAGACAAGGTAATGAGGAATTCGAGCATGGGATGAAAACGACTCTTTTTCGGGGGTGACTCCATTCATTTTATCTATCATTGTAGACTTCGCCTACTTCTTACAAAACTGAACGTATGAATTTTTAGAGAGAATTATGATTTTGCTTTCAACACAGAACCCATAGAAATTGTAAACTTGGTTTCCAAGTTATTATTTGCAATGATTGCATGCTTTCCTATTAGTAATGTAAGAATTGGGGGACGCCTCGAAAGTTTAAAATGGCGTGTCTAGCTTGGCCTTAAATGGTTGAAATGGCTTGGAAACAAAACCTTTGGTCAATTCTTTAAACTTTTCTTGAAGGAGCATGACTTTTGCCCATTTTTCATGCCCAGACAAAATAAAAGCCTCAATTCGAGCCAAAATCTCCAGCGGGCGCGTGCTGCCTCTAGGGAATGAATTCATGGCTTCATTATCGCCCAATGAGTGACCGCTGAACAAACGGTCAGTAGACACATACCAACAAAACAACCGACAAATAAGTGAACGACTCAGATGTGGCAAGTCTGTATCGAGTATCGAACTTGGTGGTCATGACACAATTATCTGTTATGACATAAGCTATCTCATACCAATCCAGGTCTTCACAGTAGATCCCGCTCTCCTTTGCAAATCACGCACAAACTTTTCTTCTTCGCCGTTTCGAATCGATGCCAAGGTGGCATTTTCTCTGGCGCATCGCACAAGTGCCTCATCCCAGGTCACAGCCGTTGGCACGTACTTAAAGCAAGATGTTTTCAATCGGGAGTAGCCAGTCGGGCAGTCCGCTGAAAGGAATTAAAGAAAGAGAACTGCTGCCAGGGCAACGCACATACATTAATTTATGTTAAAAATGACAAGATGCCTACTAAGACTAATGTAGACTAAGCCCAACACAAGTATTTGTGTATAAATCTGACAGGTGACGAGACAAATTGATTGTGGTGTAAAGCGTATTGCAGCCTGCGCGGATTGAATTTTGAATGTCGCGTCCAAATTTTGGACGCAAAATACTGATTGGTTGAAATTAAATTACTGGGCATGGTAAGGTCACCACTGACAAGCTCCGATAACAAGAATGAGAAAATTGTAGAATGATTCGATTGAACTATAACTTCACATAATTAAAGGTCGAGTAACACCATGCAATGGCGGCTTCTCTGCTGGAAGGAAAGGAAGTTCGAATTCTATCTCTGTTACCCACAGAATTCGGGAAAAGTCTTATTTTCCAACTGGTTTTCGTAGCGACCAAAATACGATTGCGACTTCGTGTCACCGTGGTAGTATCCTGTCCTGTCCAAAGCACTATCGCTGATCGCATTTGGACAGAAACTTGGGCCTTTCGGCTGCCTCAGTTGCTGATTTAACGATAAAAGAACCCTACACGATTTTAGCAAATATTTGGTTAAGCCTTTAAGGCGGCTCCGGGAATGAATGTTCGATCTCCTGGTAACTCCTCAATACTCCAATACACTTGAAAACAAAATATTCCAATTTTCAAATTATCGAATCCTGTAATCACAAATACTCGATAAATCTAATTTGAAATAAAATGGTGTAGGTATTAGAATATGTTTTGTATCTGTCTGGTATTGCAGTGTGATGTAGTATTTGTATTGTGTACATGTCATTAAAATAAATAAAAAAGATAACTCCGATTTCCTTTGCCGAGATTTGGCAGTAGTTGTGGTGGACGAGTCTCACATAGTGGAGATGTGGACAAGGAAAATGCATTTCTCTATTAGTCGTATTACGATTCCCGTCGTTTCATGTTTGTGTGCTAAATTTTTCCCTGACGAACAAAACACATTTTGCAAACTATTTCTATTAGAATTAAAACACTTCTTTTATAGCAATAGTTTCTTTTGTTTCAGTATTTCTCATTAACGGTGCTTCATAAGCGTTTTAAAACACGTTTTGAAGTTGGTCGACAACAATATCGCTTCCGTGACCACTGAATGAGTGCTCGAGCCCGTGCGCAACTTCGTACAAGGATAACAAGACAACAAGACATACATGTTACAAAATGAAGCCATCGTGACGGTTGCTCACGTAAGCGAAGAAACTTCAATCAAATTCATGTTCTTGTTTGACGTAGCGTAATCGTTGATTTACAAAGGTGATCTGGAAAAACAATTAACGGTTTTCTTTTTCTGCGAGAGCTTACCTTTGTCACTTGCCTCCATGACAACTGTGTAAACAAAGCGAAATACTTTATTTAGCCCGATTGAAGGAAACGAGAACTTGTGAAACAAGGTTCTAGGTTGAAGGGAATTAAGCTTCGAAGGTTATTCTTTTGGAATGTGATAATCAGTGCTAACTTTCAATTGCTTCGTTATTAAGGCTTTTGCTAAATTACTTGATCCAATGAAGGGTTTTCCTAGCCTCTGTCACAGCTGTGTGAAAGCTCTCTGACAGAAGACGAACAGTGACACTCGAGTCTTTCAGAACCTTCTTTTTTTCTGTGATCCAATGGGGAACCTCAAGGGCGAACAATTTTTTTTTTCTTAACTTTGAATTCTTGAGGAGATTAAAATATTCAGTTTGCTAATATGCGCTTTGAAAGCTGTACCTTTTAGTGGTGGCACGTTCTCTCTGACGTTATTTGAATCCAGTAGCGTGATGTAGACCACAACGAAGTATGTCCCACCAGAACCCTTTGCGATCCCAACTCCCGCTCGTGTGCTAGCCTTCCAAATCATGTTTACAAAAGGCAAAGCTTGACCCTCAGCTTTCGGATAGCACCATGAAAAGTACTTCATTGTAATGTACCAGGATATAACACACGTGCGATCAAGAGTTGCTTCGGGACCAGTATACTTGCAAAAATTCGCACTGTATCGGTAAATTGGAACTTTGTCTTTGCTATTTTCCTTCATGTATGTGTTGGCCGCGTTTTCTGCAGCTTTCTGAACGACGTCATCGACAAGTAATGGCCCAGAAGCGTGCATATGACGAAATACGTTGATGTATGTCAGGACATCCCTCTGTAGTGTCGCTAAAAAGAGTTAACAAAGCAGTATTCACCGAAGTGGAGGTGGTTAGTGGTGAGTATATCTGTTGTCGGTCTAATCCGTTCTCAGGTTGAATCCGTTTTACCTGCACTCTACCTAGTTTAAAGCAGTTATAAACCCCCCCCCCCCCCCCGCCCCCCCGCCCCCCACCTACGGCATAACGGACTGAAAACACCTATACCTATACCTTACCTCAAGCTCTGTCTTAGGTATCTCAACCCATCTTCTTAATGCTTCGTATCATCTTATCGGTTTCTGTACTCATACACTTATCCATTCACTCTCAACATTACATAGTAAGGGAATACACAACTGCACTTACCGGTGGTACTCCAGTTCTACAGTCCTGTGTCTTCACTCCACTGCACTACAGCCACGATCATGCTCAACCCAACGCAGTTCTTTTCATTACTAATCGTAAACTGACCTTAATTTTTCTCTGGGCTTAATTTAGTTTAATTTAGGCTTAATTTAGTGTCTTCAATTCATCTTAGTGCGCATTCTAACCAAGGTAAAAATGGATTCAACCTGAGAACGGATATTACTGGCAACATATCCACCACTAGCCACCGTCGACTCTGAGGTGAATAGTTCCTTTAGTATATACTAAAACAATGAGATAATGCAGAACAAAAAGATGATATTAACTTATTTATTTCTGTAACGATAACATTATTTTCGGGCGCAAATCCCACGCGAGTTGCTCGGAGGTGAATACCAAAGGACTTCGGAATTTGAGTAGCCAATCAGAGCCCGCCTTATCCTGCTTATCGTCCAATTTCAAATTACGAAAGAAGTAAACATAAAATCACATTGTGCAATATGATTTGTTTACTAGTTTTTGTTTATGTAATGTGCTACTTGTAATGTGCTAGTTGAGAGGTTGAAAGGACTGAGGGATTCTAAATTGCGAACTCCGTAACACCGGTCGGATGCTTAAGCTTTAGGGCAATGAACTACTGATGCACGGCGACTCATGAAACAAGTAAAAATAGGTATTCAGTGACTGCGTGTGGACACTACTACAGAAAAGAATTAAGTGAATTTTGATGTCTTTTTTGCGGATGATCGTGACTGAGGGAGGACTGAGTGGATGGATTCATAGGCAAGATTGATGAATGATGATAAAAAGGATGCGGTTAGGGCGGGGTAGTATAACGTAAGGTGTTCGAAGAGTGATAATGGAAAATCGACAGTGTACAAATGTCATAAATGTTTGAAAATCCAGGTCAACGAGAGCTTTCGACTTGGCATACGCTGATTCTGGATTTTTCCACTCAAGCAGAGCACTGATATTTCACGAGATTTAATATGCGACGTCGAATAATTTTTATATCGCCAACTATTTACAAGGAACGAAGACCAATAAGAGAGTATCAGGTGACATTGCGCGAACGGTAAAAACAATATACTTATACGCTGAAAATGGGCTTATATTTGATGAATCCTACCTTTGATACGGGTGGCCAACAGATTTGTTCCCAGGAAGAGGAATAGGAAGATGTTCATTGCTTTATCTATATGTGTTAAGCTGCAATGCAACCAAAATTAAACCCTATTTTAACTGCTTCTCGATGTGTTCTTGCAATTATAATCTGCACATGTGAATATTCTGTGACCTCTTATTACTGCAGATTGCTGATAAGTAATTCGATTTAACGTTTTATCTCACTATCTTGCTTTCTTTCAATAATCTTGATTTCACTTTGCTTGTACCCCGGCAAGAAGAGTTCTATTCATAAACAAATGTAAAGTGGCTTTCCAAAGTCAGCAGCGGAAACTGAACATATTTTGCCAGTAGCCATTGATTTTGGCTGCAGAGGGGCGGGCATTTAACATGTGGTTTATATATACTTATTTATAATTATCATTTATCTTGTGGTATATGCATACACGGTATGTTTCAACGCAGTCAAACCTTTTCCTATTTGAGACAAACACTAAAATCGAAAGTTCTCATTTCTGGTCAACCAGTTTGCTGGTCATAGTTTTAATATATCCCTTTATTAATGTTAGAACTACCTAACAGATATTCATCAAAGATGGTAAAATTAGCGAGGACAATGGGAACTGACCCGGTGGTAAACTCAAACTTAAACTCGTGTTTCTCATAGGTTATGACGATCACCTTTCAACTCTCCTCAGTGAGTTCAATATTCAACGTAGCACTACAGCTTTTGCTTCCACCCAGGTATTAAAGATACTGATTCCGGTTTTGATTTTAAAAAGGAGGTCATCAGTATAACTTTCACGATTGCACGATAATTAAAGCCTGGTTGAAGACTAAAATTTGACAAAACTTGTTTTCTTACCCTGATCATAAAATACTATTGTGACGACAAGCAAGGCATCTAGTAGCCAAGGCCAGTGTCGCTTTCATAACAACAATTCCGCGACGGAAAATTATACGGTCGCCATGCCAGATACTTTTCCTTAACAGCCATTAAAGAGAAAACTTCAAGATCGAAAACTTTTTTTTCAATAAATTAATAACGTAGAATTGTCTTTTGTTTACTAGCTGGGATTTTGAAACAATGATTCTTCACTTAAATGGTAAACAAACTCTTTTCCGGTAATTCTTGTCAAGATTTTGCGAGAGGCATTTTATATCCAACCTCCAAATCACTCCTATACTATTTGTTTTACCATTTGGTATGATGTTTCTCGACAATGTAACAAATTTGTTCAACGAACTTCCGTTAAAGCTTTTTTATAATTTGAGTGTCAGCTCTGTACGACCAGAAAATGGCTGTTCAACCGGCTTTTCACCAGCTCTTGTTTTAATAACAGAGAGGCACCCTGGGTCACTTCCTTTTTTTTCCGGCTTCCGAAATCAGAGATGTGTCACGGTATCTGATCAGTGAAACAGACCAATGTATATCTGGAAAGAGATTTTATGCCTTTCAAGAACCTGAAAAAAGCAGTGTATTTTAAAATGCGTCTTGATGAATAGTTTTTGATGAA
>NC_090885.1:20226825-20276825 GCF_036669925.1 Montipora capricornis | reverse complement strand
GTATATAGTTAGTTTAAATAGAGGAGAAGGTATGTGCTAATGATAGGTCACGAGAACTAGAACACCAAAAATTCAAACTTACATTATTTTCTTGGGCGAATGCCCAGCGATTTCATAATAGTTTACTCGATGCGATGAAGAAGGATGCAATCAAAGGTCATAATTTTCTGTAACCTCAGGGATCTCTTTCCCGGCGGACTAAATTCTGGGTACTTTGCAGATAACTAAAAGTTAAACAGTACAAGATAATAATATCATACCTAATATTGATGGTTTGCATCTGACGTCATGGGGACCATGTTGGTGTACAGATGTCTTTTGGGGATTTGACTTTATTATTATGCAAAACTTGTGGGGCCATTTTCGTTTGCTTTGTACTCCAACATGGCCCGTCACATTATGTGAATGCAAAGAAAGAATTATGGTGTAAATTCGTTGGTTCGCAAGAGTTATAATCAAAATACATTCCACACGGCCCGTAGTCAATTGAGAATAGTCCTTCAAAATGAATTAAAAATCTAATGTTCCTCCTGTCATTGTTTATGCTTGTTGACAGTATTAAACATCATGTCATGTTTAAGTGAGACTGGAATAGATTCTAAGGGAGACATGTGTACCAAAATGAAAGCTAATGGCAGTCGAGAAAACAATAAATTGCAAATATCCCTTTTCAATAGCCCATTTCCGAGTTGCTGCAAACCTCAGTATCAAAGCGAGTCCTGGTGCACAACCATTCAAATGGAAATGAGTTGCGTATTCTTATGCAAATCAAACTAATTTCCATTTCAATAGTTGAGCACCAAGACTCACTTCGAAACCGAGACAAACAGCAACTCGGAAATGGCCTATTTGAACTGCATTCACACCTGTCATAATTGAGCACGAGGTCGGAGGATCACGTGAACTAAACTGATTGACTGTATGGTAAGCCGCAGACAAAGTCATTTACATCATTATTAATCCCATATCCCGCTGTTGACAATTTGCAATCGGATTCTTTCTCAGAAGTTATTGTATTGCTATTCTGAATGGTGAATACAAAAGAAAGCGTTCCAACGGAAGCCAAGCAAAACGACCAGGAAAAAGACAATGATAAGAAGGATCTTATGCCGGAACGTTCTTCTAAAGAAATTAACAACACAACTCAAGAATTAAGGGAACGGCTGAAGACATTGCAGTCGCGAATAGACGCCGTGAGGTTAGACTTCAAAAAACAAGTTGAAGGCCTAAGAATGCGCATGGAACATGTGAACAAAAACTTGAAAACAGTGCAAGGAGATATGAGGGTTGATCCGAACAATGCCGCTACGGCTTTCGATGAAAGTGAAGACGAAGAAAGAAAAATCTGAAGAAGCGTGCTGCCAAGCCTCTCTGAAAAGAGACAATTAGTCGCACCTGCTGCGGGTGGTCAATACTCTTGGATCGAATTTGGAAAGAGAGAATCGAAAGCCACAGAAATGCCGTAAGAATATTGGGTCAGTTAGTAACGAAAACGTACCGATTTCAGAGACCAAAGCTGCTTTAAAGCCCTCTCTGATCAAGGGCAACGAGCGAAAAAACTCGTCTTTTAAAAATCAAGTATAATTATAGATATAGAAGTCGATGCAAATAAATGTTTTCATTCACTAATCGCAGAGAATTAGGAAGAAATATAGCAGGTTGTTGCTGGTCACAGGGCATAACAATTTTCTTATTCTGACTGACTTGTCTCTCCCTTTGAAAAAGATGCGCGATATGTATAGAAAACAGGAAGGAAATTATCTAAAGTCAAACAAGGCTCTTTGATTTTTGACAAGATGCAAATATCAAACCAACGATTACCGTTTGCCGTAAATATGGTTCTAAATCTCTCAAACACTGATCTTTTCATTGATAAAAGGAAAAAAACTATTTTAATGAAGCTTTGTGGAATTCTTTAACGAAATGTTCGATTGACTAAATATAATTATTATTCGTTAAGATCATTCTCCGCATAGCTTTATTTTTAATTCTGAAAGAGTGAAAATCAAAAGTCCAATATTACCGATAAGTATATTTTTGGACTATTCACGTCACGTCGCGCTACGATGACTCTAAAGAGAGGTAAGGAGTTGTTTATTTTTCTAACTTTTATTTTATTTTATTTTTTTGAGAAAAATCAAGCCACCCATTCTAACAAAAGGAAATGGCCTAGTTTCACTTTGTGCCATAAGATTAACCTTTAATTGACCCTTAAAGCAAAGGCTATAGGACAAGGAATGGCTACCGCATCATTTAGCATGCCTGGCTATTATTTTCATTATGATCATACTTTACTCTGCTGTTGTAATATTTTTTTTCTCCGTAAATATTACTTTCTGTGGTTGTATTTCATTTGGCCAAAGTTGCGCGAAGATGGAAGAGGGCAAATAATTCAACTAAACTCAATCGAACACCTTTCAAGGCTTTAATTCCAAACGCTAAACTGGACGAAAGAATATTTCCCAAAGCGTCGACAGCACAATTACACTTGTGCTCTCTATTCGATTAGTACGTGTTACATCAAGATGCAGAAGTAAAGGAAGCTGGTTTCAGTCCTCAGGAACATTCGTAAAAAACGTTTGTGGAATTCACACACCCCAGCCCTCACCAACTCTCTCTCTCTCTCGATAAACCAATCTGACAGACCTATTCGAACTTGAGCAAATAACACGTGACGGGCTTGAGGAGAGAGAGAAATGTCCTCCCGCAAGTGGTACTATTCTGGAATCGCAGTTGCATAATTCTTTTCGACATCCAGAAGAAAACCAATCTAAAACCTGTGAATTCTGATTCTCAAGCGCCGTTTGCAACACCTCGGTGCACAATACGACGGGCAATGGTTGCCACTACGAGTGCAGGCTACAGGGCATTGCCAAAGACCCTCGTTATTGTTACTAGGTGGTCGTTGGTAGGGCTGAAGTTGATATTGCGGTTGATATGGCTGTTGTGGTTGTTGATATGGCCTCTGATATTGCTGTTGGTATTGCTGTTGGAGAGGTTGCTGGAAGGGTATTTGTGGCTGATACTGTCCAGCAGTCGATTGAGTGCAGCAAATCTGATCACAGCCAGGGTGACAAGTTGTAGTTGCGCACTGAACTGGACAGTATGACGTACCTGCAAAATGACGGAATATAATGAAACGACCTCTGTGACTCTGCGTTCTTACAGTGTGAGCCTATCCTAGAGTTTCTGAGTTTAATGCAGTTTGCCTTAACCAATTTGATTTGTTTCACAGTCTTGTCAATGAGGAGAGCACTAATGCTCGGCCGCATAAGCTTGAGGCTTAAATAAAGTCATCCTTACGAAGAAAAGGAAGAACTAACGCCGCCCGAAGGGGGCCTTTTTTCTCTGGAAAGCCTCGAATACTTTCGGATCTACTTCGGATGGTGTATATTCGAAACGAAAAATTTTAAGCACGAACCTTTACCATTATTATCCTATTTTCTTGTTTTCTTGGAAAGTAGAAGAACTAGTGAGAGCTAGACATTCAATAATTCGTTTATTACTAAGTAATAGTAATAGGACTGGGTGGAGTACAATTCAGGGAGCACGATTACCCCTGAATTGTACGACACGAAGTCCTATTAATCGTAACTATAACAAAATGGGAGAAATCAGAACGAGATTCGAGGATAAAAAGTCTTTGAATACCCCTTTTTGTGTGAAAAAGTCAATATTACATTCACTATGTTTTGCAAACAGTAGGAAACAAGCAAGAAAGTGCAAGTGATTGACGCGCGAATGGCGTAGGTGCCAATTTACAGTCATGCAAATTCTATACCTGAAATTGGACACCCACGTGACCACGCGCCAATTACGCGACAAATAGGCGCGCGTAGAACCAATCAGATTCGAGAATTTTGTAATAGTTACGATTAAATGCTTTAGCAACGAAGAATGCAACGCCGATGGAGCATGTCACTTTAAAGGAAATTACTCAAATCGTGACCATTTTTCCATCCTTTTCTCGTGGTACAATGTTATTGGCGAAGTCAAGTTACCATCCTATCAGTAGAAACGCCGTTGAAGTAAATATAGCAGTTGACCGCTGTTGTCAAAACCTCGAACGTGGTAATTTGCAGAGGACGGAGGAGAAATGTACAAAAAGCATGCCGCAAGTGCAGCTGGGCCAGTCCCTTCTTTACTTTTGATGCCTTCGTCATCACTAAGAACCTCAATTTATAGCAATAATTGTTACGTTACGTTTTTGCATATACCGCGTTTTCAAGGCTACGATCAACAAGACTTCCAGTGTGTAAATAGATGCGTTAGACAGACCTGTAATTAACGAATGTTCCACTGTGCTACTCGCGGGTTAGTCAAAGTGCCATCCCCCGATTTGCGACAAAAATGCTAGCATACAATACACATGGGCAGCTGTACAAGTTGTACGCTGTGTTTTCGAGTTAGTTAGGAAATACCTGGACTGATAATCTCAACAGACACGAGTTTTGCTTTAGCTCCACTTGCCAGGTCCAGCACTCCGTCATTTTCCTGGATGCTGACTTCCAGAGATTTAATAGCCTCGGACGCATCCCCGGGACCTAGTTTCAATGCAACTTCAACTAAGGACGATCCGTTTGTCATGCATCTGCAATGTCATAAAAATAATCATATTCAAGATTTATTAAGCTTTTTAAGGGATTTTTAGGGTGATGTTTGTTTCACCGCTTTTGTCGGTTTTTTGTTGCGAGTTTATTAAGTTCTCTTTCGAGACTTGATCCACACAGTTGGGCATTTTAAAGAAATGGAAAATCCGCAAAAGAATCGAAATACCTTTGGGATTTTCTGGAGCTTATCTTTTATCAATCGATTGCTAGATCATTTGAGCAGCTGGTCATCCAGCAACATTGCAAGAAAAGCATCCTATAAAACAATCGGCAATCAGATGCAATGCAATGCAAGGAGTTCGTTCGTAAGATGTAGGAAAGCAGAAAGCAGCTCTCTCTTTCTTTGATTCACCGACGATCAAGCCAACGTGAAAGAAATGTGTCCGAAAATCATCACTTTAACAGGTGATCTGGTGACGAAATTTGGAGGATCGAAAAGAAAAATTTTAACGTCGTATCCCACAACCGCGTTCGGCCTTAGGTGTTGTTTCCAAACTCCCTGCAGTATTTCCATCGCCAAAACTCAACAGATCATTCCGTGTCTACACACATTTCCTGTTACTGAATGAACATTCAAGTAGACCCGACGAGCTCTAACCTCGCCTCTGCCAAGTTGAATTTGAAAATAAGGCCGCACGCGGTTGTGGGATGCGGCGGTGAAATTTTTCTTTCCAGTCCTCCGAATTACGTCACCAGATCACCTGGCCATGGACACCTGAAAATTTCAGGCGCCTTCAACGGAATTCGAACCAATGACCTTTTTCAGGTGTCTATAAAATGACAGTTGCTTAAATTGTCCAGTCAAGTGAGAGCATCACGATTATCTTTAGTCAAGTCAACAATTATTGAGGCCCTGACAGGGTAAATTCCGACAAGCGACAGGGCCCAAAAAGTAGCGACAGCGTCAGCGACAGCACATAAAATGAAATTTCGATAAAAGACATCCATTCCCAGCAAAATTCCGACAGTGACGTCAAGGCCGAGAATAAGCCGATTAAACCCCGACACGAGTGATTTTAAAATTCAGACAAGCGACACGGTAGTCAGTCAGTCAGTCAGTGAGTTAGTTACTGTACTTCACTGAATCGCTCGGTACTCAATTAGTCAGTCAGTGAATCATCGGTCAGTCGGTTAGTCAATAACTCAATAGTGTATTTGACACCAGTCAGTCCGTCCGCCGGTATAGTCGGTCAGTCTTTTCGATTGTACGTCTTGTTCCTTCTTTGGTATTTGGCACATTGGCACAGTACCATCGCATACATCAATAAAAAAACACTTACCTAATTGTATTAACGATCGGCTGGACAAAAAGGTTCTTTGTTTGGAAATAACGAATGATCTGGAGGATAGAAGATGATAATATAGTTACGTTTATGGTCAATTTTAACCCGAAGATGGTTCAGTCGCATGACTACATCTTTACAACAAGGTTTTGGTGAAATAAAAATACGAAAGAAGTTAGTTACTTCACTTAATATGTGGCCGATAATTAAATGATTACAGCCTTTCTTATACTTAACAACATTTTGCCTTCTTTTCTAGGATATTTTAACACCTCATAACGTTGCGTATTTCGGCTTACCGTTTCTCTTAGGAGTTCATTTCCACTTTTAATGTAAGGTGAACACATGGAGTAGGCTCCAGGATATAAGGATTTGGCGTACGCTGTATTCTGGTAGGGATGAGATCGTGGTTCGGTCAAAATAAAACTTAACTTATAAGTGGTGTAACCTGAAAAAAGGCAAATTCAAAAACCGTGAAGCCTTCAGTTTGATTGATATCATTACAATATCTGCGCAGTTGTTGTTAAGTCGGGCATCCCAAGAGGATCACAAGCGGGAAGCCCGTCTTTAGAAGTTGGGCAATAAGTGGTGTCCCTTGTTAATTTTATGTTGTATAAATGTAATACTGTCGTTTTTGGTTGTTAGTCTCAAGTTGTAATTTACTTGTCGTAAAATCGTGTTTCGTGTTTCAGTCTGTAACATAATTGTTGTACAAATTGTCTATGAGTGAAATAGTAATAAATCTTGTTAAATTACAAAAAAAATAAACAGGGAGACGCTACACCCAGGGAGACTTGTCAGCACTTTGCTTCAGCCACTCGCTTGATTTGTACGTGACCATGCCCACGGATCGACCTTGGGCTTAAATCTCATCTATGACCCTTATTACGACCCTTACTAAACGTCCTTCAACTACCATCAAACAGCTTTCCACAAAACAGTTAAAACTACCTCACAAACACTTTTAGATCAAATCGTGTTGCTTTAGTCTAGAAGATAGACGTACCCATAACATGATACTTTTGTGACGGTGTTCTAATTGATCCATAATTTTGAGAGACTTATTCAAGTTAAGGGAAAACATGAAGCACTTGAGAGAGCTTAATTTAACAAGTTACAACTACCCAGACCGAATACCACTCGCTTGGTTTGAAATCTGTAAGATACTTAGCCGCTTTGGCTTGGAATAATATCCATGACAGCTTGCGATCCCTCTTTTTGTTCCTCTTTTTATGAAGCTTTATGTTGTATTCGATTCTAGTCAGTTAGTTACTTCTGTAATAAGCCAGCGTCATTCTACAGGCTAAGCAGTAATCCCTATTTTACCCATCACTTTACCAGGTAGAGGAGTCTCGCAGGTAAAGGCCTTCATTTCAGCGCAGGGCCTGTCAGCCCAGCCGGACATGAAATTTCCTTTTGACTGTACAATGCAGTTCTCAGATCTTGCGCCATTAGGTTCTCCCTGCAGCCACTCTGAGAAAGGAATCGGGGACCCGTCCAGCCAGACATATTTTCCCTCATTTGAACTGTCATGTAGTCCAATCCACGCTTCCGATATATCGGATGCTGTTGGGAAGTAAGACGCTGAGTTAAATGCACTTTATTCCAAGCTTTCGTGAAAAATTATAACTTATTACACATCAGTTAAATACGTTCGACTACACATAAACAGCCGCTTTTGTCAACTCAGTCTATTTGTTTGCTTGTGTTTTGTTGATGGTAAAGCATCACAGCGAAATCAGTTGAGCACTGGAACAGACTAGTCGGACAGGAAAACGAGGAGCACGTGGAATGCGAGCTCTCAATTGCGCATGCACTCCGAACTACTAGTCTTGAGATCAAGGTGAAGGGCTCCATATACTCAGATCGAAGGCCCAACATGGCGGACAAAATGATAAGTGGAGTGGCGTGACCGATAACCCTGAATTCGACAAATAACACGATTAGCATACGTTCACTTTCGTCGGATGCAATAATATCTCTCTCCTGTAGTTCTTCG
This sequence comes from Montipora capricornis, assembly GCF_036669925.1. NCBI lineage: Eukaryota > Metazoa > Cnidaria > Anthozoa > Scleractinia > Acroporidae > Montipora > Montipora capricornis. The sequence continues at coordinate 20,268,933 of NC_090885.1, read as the reverse complement.
TGTAGGCAACAAACGTTAAGGATGCCACACACTAATCAATAAGATTAGGGCACGGAGTTCTCGGTGTTGTGGTCTGGCCTGAATGTGTCCCCAATTAGCGCCGTAAGGCGCTAGAACACTTAGGCACGTAAACAAAGATTGTGATTGATTGCAACTACAATGTAGATCCTCACCTTTTATCAAGCTAACAACTAAATCCACTTCTTCCTTGGATTGCAGCGAAGCTAACGTACCATTATCGAGTGCACACCCATAAATAGCGTCGTTCCAAGTCAGTGGTGTCTTATTAACTTTGAAACAAGATCGGGCGCCTTGTGGAACTTTCGAATAACCCTTGGGACAAGCAGCTTAAAGAGATAAGCCAGGCAATCATGTTAAATTTGAACAAAATATATTGCCAATTCTGTGATTAGTAATAAAGCAGCAGCAGAAAACTGCCATAGGAACTATTTCGGGTTTCATTGACTTTCTCAAGCAACTCACTTATTACTAGGACACATGCAAGTTGCACTTGAAGGGCTAGTTCAAGTCGCAGATTTTTATAGGTTTCCTTCCCGAGCCACTTCAAAGCTGTCTCACAATTGGTCTGATCTCTCACTGATAATTTACTGTCATTGGGATTGAAATAGATCACATTTCAGTGTTTAAGGTGCTCTCAACTGGAAGATAGTAGTTAAATTAGGCCGAAGTTAAAAAGGGGAAACATTCAAATACTCACCACCAGGAGCTGGCTCAGAGATTCCTGGAAAGAAAATAAGACATGAAATGTTTCAGTTTTGTCTCAACCCTTTTCCTTTAGATCATTTCTTTTCCCTTTTGGGGGAGCTTTCACGCATATTTATTTGGGAAAAACTAGACAAGAACAAGAGAATTTTACTGCAACTAGTTTGACCTTAAATTAAAAGACAGAAAAAAAGATAACAAGCCATCTTGAAGAAGCGCGAGCAGTTGCCTTATTTGTAATATGTGGAGATGAACACGACATCAGTGAACGTAAAGCTCGTCAAAAAATATACCATACCAATGATATATGGGATAGGGATTCTACGGCTGGAGGATCGTAGTTCAACCAGAAACTTGACGTCATTGGTAAGGATTTCTTAAGGGGTACTGTTTTAATATAAATGATGTCATGTCTTCCATACGAAAAAAAAATGGAGTGTCTTTAGGAGTGCAGTATCTTTTTGTGTATGTGCAAACTTAGACAAGACGTAATCATGACTTGGATGTCTAATAATCCGAACGTACACAGTTGCGATTGAGTAATCAACGACTTTTATTACGATTCCCTAAATGGTTCACTTAAACAGACCATAGTAGGTGTGGATGCAGCTCACCTGTCGCTGCTAGAACGTTTTCCTTTATATTGTCTGCATCGCTTTGTCCAGGTTCAAACAATACCACGATGTAATTTTTCCCACCGACATTCTGCTTCTTAAGGCCGCCACCTCCGGAAGCGACTCCAACGCCTATGGCAGTGTTTTTCTTCCAAACCAGCTGGGTAAATGGCGACGCCTTTACCGTCAATTTGGGATTGGACCAATCAAAGAACTTGATAGCACCATACCACTTGACTACACAAGCCTTTGCGATGTTACCTCCTGCCTTGTGACTGCACACTAGTTGTCCATAATTGGAGTTAGGATCAATCCTTTCCACTCCTTCAGCGGCGATTTTCTTTGCCCATCGGTCTGCCGCGTTGTTTAGCTTCTCAGAGGGCTTGACATCTGGCGATTGGTGGAGTCTGCGGAAATTGTCTATTTCTGCAATGACGTTATGAATCACTATTTCTGCAAAAAAAAGGAACATTAACGCTCCAATAAGGTTAGGAAATCGTATGAACGCGAGTGCATTTCGAGAGGTCGCTCGTCACGAGTTGGACGGTCAAGTTACTGCGGTTAATTTCTTTATCATATAATCGACAAAGTTATTATATCACTGTATGTGCTTCCATAGCAACTTTCGTATTGCAGTCTATAATCTCTGTTGCACTCTATAATCTATTTATGTATTCGTCATTGACCAACGCGATATTCTGTTGAGTGTAATAAGATATGTTATGAGTGGAAATGCATCGAGGCAAAAGAAAACGTAACACTTCAAGCTGATAGAAAGTAAGGATGATATGTGTTGTTATATAATGAGCTCAATAATGCATGCATTTTGATTGGTTCACACCTATGATCTGTTAGAGGACAGACGCATAGCTGACGTCATCATCAAAAAACTTTTAATTCTTCATTATATATATATGAAACAAATAGACTCCATGTTGCAGTGCGTCTGTTCAGTAATAGATCACAGATGACGTCAAAATGTGGTAAGAACAAAAAAAAGTTGCACACAAGGCGATAGTCGAGTGTGTCACTGTTAATTGGTATGATGAACAAATATCTTCACAGTTTAGCGACGACAGGTCTCCGGCTCCGCACCATCCGCCATTATTACCCGACTGGTCTTTAGTTTAGTTTAGTTTAATTTATTCGCCACAATTCATGGAGTGGCAGGGGAGCGGAACAGAACGTTCGTCCCAATTGACACCTAACCCCTATATCCATAGATCAGACCACAACACCGGGACCTCCATGCCCTACTCTTCTTGAATAGTGTGTGGGTTCTTTAACATCCAACAGAATTTATACCCAAGCGTTATGAGAAGGGACCACCGGCTTATAGTCCTTATCCGAGAAGACTTGAAAGTCTGTCAGTTGCCAGCCTCTGAATGAAAAGCTCTTTACTCTGCCCTGTCGAGGGCCAGGGACTTCACTGGTTGGAAGCTACCTACCATCTCTCAATAATTTTTTCCCGGCAACAAGGTTTTAGGCCAGCGACGGACCTAATGATGTTTGGCAAGGTAGAAAACTGCTTTGAAAACAGCTAGCAAGCAGCAAGGCCTCAATTTCTTTAAAAATACTCTAGCTTCATTTCGCCGGCCCTATGCCTTTCCGCTTGTTGTTATATTATACTGAGTAACATAACTATAATTGTAATGTATGAATTGTTTTTAACTTTAGTTATGTATTGTATGGTTGGTTTGTACATAGGTATTGGGTATTGTAATTGGGACATTGTCATCAATGTAACGTTATTATCGTGTTGAAGTAGTGTAGGTATCGTAATAAAGGTCTTGTAGCTGTCGAATTCGAAAAATATATGTTTGCTATGAAAAGAGGAAATACTTTACTTACTGATTTCAATCTGTATAACCACTTGGTTGACATGGAAAAGAAAAAGAAAAACCAAAACATTGCAACATGTTAAGAACAATTTACTTTTCAAAATGGTTAAAGTAATTCCTTGGTTAGTTAATTATAAACAAATTGTGAGAGTAAGTACACCACTTTTCCAAAAATTCCATGACTTTATACCATGATTCTACTTTGAAAAATATCAAAGCAAGCGGGATTTTTCGAATCGTTTCGCTGCTATTACTTTTACACCTTGTTTGAAGAGCTTCAAGGTAACTCTTCTGTTTTAGCCCATAGGGTTGACTTGAGGACGTTCGCGCGGAAAACGTCTTTGATTTTTCGCCTTAAGTTAGGTCATAAATTGCTTATTCCAAAAATTTAAAAAAATCGGCGGGCCACGGACTTTGCTTCAGAAAAAAAGGCAAGGTAATTTCGATAGATGGTCATCATAACGAGACGTACCCTCATCCGCTCATCCGTCGAAAATCATAAAAGTGATTTATTAGACTGAAGGTTTCTGTGCATAGAAATATAGGAGCGGGTTTCTCAGATAATTGCATGCCGCTGGGGATGTCGTTAACAGTAGAGTCAATCCTCAACGAGCGTTTTCGCAAGCGCTACCTGTTGTAACCACATCCGGAACTCAGGACAAAAGGAAAGAAAAATTTTAAAAAAAGGTAACTTCTTACAATGTGATTTTTTTCAATTTTATAATATTGTGTAGATTGTAAGAAGAGTAAGTGAACATGTTTTAAAAATAGGGGTCACCGATGATCCAAACGAGTAAAATCGATGTGATGTTGCGAAGCTCTTGGGAAATTTCGTTTGTCACGTTTTGCGTGACCTGTCGAGGAAGGACTGGAACCGAAGACAGGATCGATCGATGAAAAAACCTCTCCCGAGTATAGCAACGAAGTTTGAAGCAAGCTTCATCTTTATTAGATTTGGTTGGTGTTTTGTATCATATCTCTCCATTGCCGTCACTATTCAAGTGGATGAGGAAGAAAATATAATTCTGCTCTATTTTCATGTAAGTAAAGGAAAAGGACTTGAAAAAAATGCATTCATGTTGAACCAAAACGTTTGTAGCGTCATTTTCAGCCACTTCTCGATTGCGGCTACCTTTTCCAGACCTTTTCCAGCTTCCTACTCCTTTCTATTTAACCTTTCATGATGAATTGGAAATAAATGTACCATTCGTTTGCCGGCCTGGAAATTTTTCCCCGTTGTTTTTGTCGCCTTAATATCTTAACTGATGCTTGAAGTAATTCGTGACATATTACAGTCGCGTTACCTGCGCAGTAAAAGTTGCGCACAAACAAGCGCAAATGTCCTTAATTGCAAGGTGCGTCCATGCTGATCATTCATTTACCCTAATAATGTATTTTGTTTTTTTTTTGTACAACGTTAAATTGCAAATGCGAGATCCTTACCTGGTTTTAAGGGAGGTTTGCCAGCTTTCATGGGAGTAGTTGGTCCAGTGCTAACTCCCTCAGTTGTAGGTTTCCTTGAGCTTCCTCCAGCAGTTCCTGCCGGGGTAGATCCTCCCGTGCTTCCTCTTGCAGTTGTGGGTGCTTTAGTAGAGGGGCCGCTGGCTGTAGGCATACTTACACTGCTTCCAGGACTAGTGGGCTCGACAGTAGTGGGTCCACTGCTGCTGGTAGGTAAAGTCGTCTTTATTCCACTAGCCTTTGGTTTTTTTGTGCTGCCGGCAGCAGTGGTCGGAACTACAGTCGAAGGTGACGCAGTTGTAGGTGGTTCCTGGGTGCTAACTCCAGCAGAAGTAGGTGGTGCAGTGGTTACTGAAATAGGTTTCGGTTTTTTTGTGCTGCCGACAGCAGTGGTAGGACCTCCTGTCGAAGGTGCTGCAGTTGTAGGCGGTCCATTGGTGGTAACCCCAGCAGAGGTAGGTGGTGCAGTGGTTACTCCAATAGGTTTTGGTTTTTTTGTGCTCCCTCCAGCAGTGGTGGGACCTTCTGTCAAAGGTGTTGCAGTTGTAGGCGGTCCATTTGTGGTAACTCCAGCAGAGGTAGGTGGTGCAGTGGTTACTCCAATAGGTTTCGGTTTTTTTGTGCTGCCTCCAGCGGTGGTGGGACCTTCTGTCAAAGGTGTTGCAGTTGTAGGCGGTCCATTTGTGGTAACTCCAGCAGAGGTAGGTGGTGCAGTGGTTACTCCGATAAGTTTTGGTTTTTTTGTGCTGCCTCCAGCAGTGGTGGGACCTTCTGTCAAAGGTGTTGCAGTTGTAGGCGGTCCATTTGTGGTAACTCCAGCAGAGGTAGGTGGTGCAGTGGTTACTCCAATAGGTTTTGGTTTTTTTGTGCTCTCTCCAGCAGTGGTGGGACCTCCTGTCAAAGGTGTTGCAGTTGTAGGCGGTCCATTGGTGGTAACTCCAGCAGAGGTAGGTGGTGCAGTGGTAACTCCAATAGGTTTTGGTTTTTTTGTGCTCTCTCCAGCAGTGGTGGGACCTCCTGTCAAAGGTGTTGCAGTTGTAGGCGGTCCATTGGTGGTAGCTCCAGCAGAGGTAGGTGGTGCAGTGGTTACACCACCAGGTTTCGGTTTTTTTGTGCTGCCTCCAGCGGTGGTGGGACCTCCTGTCGAAGGTGTTGCAGTTGTAGGCGTTCCATTGGTGGTAACTCCAACAGAGGTAGGTGGTGCAGTGGTTACTCCAATATGTTTTAGTTTTCTTGTGCTGCCTCCAGCAGTGGTGGGACCTCCTGTCAAAGGTGTTCCAGTTGTAGGCGGTCCATTGGTGGTAGCTCCAGCAGAGGTAGGTGGTGCAGTGGTTACACCACCAGGTTTCGGTTTTTCTGTGCTGCCTCCAGCGGTGGTGGAAACTCCTGTCGAAGGTGATGCAGTTGTAGGTGTTTCATTGGTAGTAACTCCAGCAGAGGTAGGTGGTGCAGTCGTTACTCCGCCAACTTGCGGTTTTTTGGGGCTAACTCCGGCACTGGTGGGTGTTGTAGTCATTATCCCTCCAGCCGTGGGTGTTTTTGTCCCTCCCTGGGTTGTAAATGGCCCTTTAGAAGAGGGTTTCTTTGCACTCCCTACAGCAGTGATGGGAGGGGCAGAAGTTGGGACTGCTGGTGTGCTTGATGCTGCGGTTGACGGTCCTCCAGTTGTTGTAGGTCCTGCAGAGGTTGTAGTTTGTGTATTCGGCCCTTTTGTGGTCGACTGCGGTGAAGAAGTGGGTACCATGGTAGAGCCTTGCTTGGTTGTGAGACTTGTTCGGGGTAGGGCAGTTGTTAGAACTGCAGTGGTAGGTGCGCTCGTGGATGCCCCTAATATATCCGTAAAGAAACAGTTTTACAATGCATTAACTAAAGGAAAGTTAATATTAATTCATGAAATGAAGTAAACATCTGTGGTAAACATTTTCTGCTCGAAAGACAGTGCTAAAAGAAATTCTTAATGCAACGATACTCTAAAAAAACATTCATGTAAAAACTCAGTAAATGACGTGAAAAAATGCGGAAGTAAATGCTCACCTTGTGTGGGTCCTTCTTCGTTAACTGTAACATAATAGAAAAACAACGTCAATGTCAGTTGTGTAAGACCAAGTTCTTGGCCTTGGGTTTATTCATTTTGAGGGCCACAGGAGACACTCTATTTCAGGGAGGCAAGCAAGTTCCGAAAGTGACTTTGAAACTATCATGGCTGCGTGTGAACCGATTTGATTCCTGATGTTTGATTACTTACGAAAAACGCAAGATGTCTTCGTGTAATTTGTCCATATCAAAGGTATTGTTCAACTTTCTGTCTCATTAATTAATTAATTAATCTGGATTTCTGTTATTTTGTTATTGCAAACACGTCGATTAGACTCTTGCTTGCTGCGGTTGAAGTCCATGAACTTCAAAACGCAAGTTGTCACCGTGTAATGTGTCCTTCAAGTGCTACGAATTTCTTCCATATCAAAGGTATTGTCGTTCAACTTTCTGTCTAATCAATTAATCTGAATTTCTGTTATTTTGTTATTGCAAACACGTCGATTAGACTCTTGTTTGCTGCGGTTGAAGTCCATGGACTTCGAAATGTCCATGAAACTCATCTTACGTTCACATTGAAGTCCAGCATAGCCTTCGGGACAGATACAGCGGTAGCCTCTTGGTTCATCGACGTCGATTTTGCAAGTTCCACCATTAAAGCATGGAGTAGGTTGGCATGCTAGGAGAAGAAACCGTGGTCAGATCAAAGTTCAGTGTTTTTTTTTTCTTACAATGAAGTCGCTACTATTCTCGTCGCCTCACATCTGGAATTGATGATGCTAATAAGGACAGATTAAATATATCTCTCCCATAGTGCCTGCTATGATTGGTAACTCATTTTACTGCAGCTTGGCCCTCGGAATACGTCAGTAAGAAGGAAAGGAAAGGAACTTCATTTAAGTGCCTAGTCGTTCTAGCGCTGGAGCGCTAATTGGGGACACTGTAAACTGAATTAACAAATAACGCAAATCAAGTCAAATGTTGGTTTTTGAGGAGAGGGGAAAACCGGATTACCCGGAGAAAAACTTCTCGGTGCAGAGAAGAAAACCAATAAACTCAACCCACATATGACACCGAGTCTAGGAATCGACCTCGAACCACATTGGTTGGAGGCAGGTGCTCTCACCCCCATTGCGCCATCCCTGATAACTCTCTTACGGATTGGTTGCTTTCTAGTATAAGGTCAGTTCGTATCAGATCCTCATATTCTGAACTTTCACTTTGGCTTTTTTATCGCATGAGAAGTGATATCTGATAAGGACTGGCAACTCGGCTCGTTGTTTTGTCACATCCACTTAAGACTGCTTTTGGAGAGAACGTCCTGCTTTTGAAGGGGTAAGGCACGAGGGGTGTAGAAATTTGTCTCGGGTAGAGAGACGTCGCAATTTTTGTACGGCGTAATTGACCTTTCAGGCGTTTTGAAAGCCCACTTTTCTACCAATGCATTTTAATTTATCTTTTCAAAGGATACCGATGATGAAATATATCATTGCATTCTTTGTAAAACAGCAAACTAGTCATGATATCACTGTCTATTTCATTTGAGAAAACAAAACCTGTTTGCCTCACCTTGCAAATTGGGGACGTATCCGTTGTTCAATGGAAGTCCACCACCTGTCAATCAATTTGGGAGGAATGGAAAGAATTTGTTATTATTTGATGTTGCTAGTATTTTAGAATTATCAAGCGAACAAAAAATAAATGCTATAAAGAAGCAAGATTCGGATGAAAAGCGAGGAGCTGAGTACGATGTCGCCTAGACGAGTATCCGCAAGAGTGATATGTAGCTTACCCTCCTTGAAGGCCTCCTTTATCTGTTTGCGTGACAGTATTTTATTCCACGTGACAAACTGGTCAATTTTCATCGGCAGCATCTCCTCCATCTTATTGTTACTGTTTGACTTACTTATTCTTAAACTGTGGAAACGGTTGACATGCCGAATAGCAGCATTATCGGGTCGACGTATAGGCTGACCATCCAGCTCGCCGTTGATAAAATGTTCCATTCCCTGTGCTGAAAAACCACAAATTTAGGGGAAGTAGTTATAAACATATTTTTTTTATAACTATATTTTACATTTGGAATTACAATCTATGAAAATTAAAAATACCCTCTCCTTCGCCCTGCAAATATCACAGGTAATCGAGTCCCCTTACAAACAGCCTGGGCGATTGGGCTCCCTCTTCAAAAGTTTGACCATGTTTTGTAGGGTTCTCCATATCACGGAGCGTTTGCGTGAGGGGGGAGGGGGGACTGATGAGAAATTATCTATTATCCAAAAAATTGGAGGACCCCTACTTGCTGCATTTAACATTTTCAGGGATCCCCTTTTAGTATCCCTAATTTGAGTCACCCACACAAACTAGGCCACAAACCAAGTCAGAAGAACGAGCGAAACAAATTAAGGCAAAAACAGAAACTGACACCTCCAAAGAGCATAACGATCTGCTTAGAAACGCAGAAAAAAGGCAAGGCAAAGAAAGCGAGCTATCTCACTGATACATGGCACAACCTAACAGGCGCTGAAGAACAAAAAGATCCCGGGTCCGGGTCAAAGCTTTCAAAGCTGAATTACTCGCTTCTACCACCGACAAGACTATCGGTTGAGACTAGCATTAAATTGATGCAAAAGCGTTGGGCCAAAAGGTCACATTCACATTACTGCAGAGACAGGGTTTTGACCGTTTTGTAAAGTAGCGGACTTATTTCTGAAAGCACTGAACGTGACACTTTTGGCGCCACAACGTGCGCTGCGAGAGCCGAAGACCAGAGCTTCCTAGGGGGGTCTGGGGGCATGCCCCCACAGGAAATTTTTAAATAGAACACTCAGAAATGCTGTTTCCAGTGTTTCTGGAACCCAAAAATCAGTTTTCCAAGCAAGGCTGGAGTTCAATTAGATTCTCCTTAAAAAGTAAGTAAAAAAATATGATAAAAAATAAAACGAACCCATCAAATATTGTCATCAAAGTACTGGACATGGAATGGGAAAACACCCGACGAAACTTCCGCCCTGAAACGAAAACCCTGTCCTGCTGCGCAGAAAATAAACACCAAGAAACTAAAAATATATCATTAAGACGAACTACTTTCTTGGAAGAAGAAATATCACACGGTAGTATGAAGGTTCAAATCTAAAGTGTCATAGAACAAAAATGAAATCTTCCTGGAAGCGCGCCCATTCAAATATGTACTTGAGAGAGCAAAATTATGACAAAGGAAACCAGACCATACACAAGGGAGTCATGTAGGCCTGTCAACCTCATTTTATATTTTGTTAAATTGTGTTTGCATTGGCTAATGACAATTTTTGTTTTCAGTATTTAAGGTACCCCCCTTGAAAGTGTTTACATTTTCAAACAATCCCCTTTTTACCTCTATTTTTTTTTTTGGGTGACCCCCCATATTCTCATCAGTCCCCTCCCCCAACAAGGTTTTGTGAACGCTCCCCTATCCTGCCATAATTTTGAGTGCAAAAGTGAGGCAAAAGAATCGTGCATTATGATGGAATAATGGTCCAAAATTCCTACGACTCTTCGTATGAAGACTTTGCGAAAATCATAGGATACTGGTCTAGGTTTTTGGCCAGGCGCGAACGTGACATTTAAGGAACAGGCCTGGTTATCAAGCAAGAGCACCGGAGGGTTATTATTGCGACCGCTCTAAAGCTACAGAAAAATCAATTGTTAAATATTGAAAGAGATTATTTTATTCTTCTTTTTTTTTCATTTCGCTTATCTATTGTATACTGTTGTCCACTTATTTATTTTCTTAGTTAGGGTGGAGCATAATAGTGAATATTGGTGATGCAGTGCAAGCTTAAGGTAATTCCCTTGAAATTGCTCTACTATCAAACCTTTTTTGGAAACTTGGCATAATTAACATTCATGATATGAACATTAAAAAAATGCAATAAAAAAATGGGGTCACCGTGCTTGTTTACGCGTTAGCAGGCTCTTAAAATGGGGTATTTTTACTGTTTTCGCGTTAAAAATTCGAATCACCTTCATACAGAATTAAGTCTTGGTTACTTCAAAGGTACACAATTTTAATTTGAAAATAAAGCGTCTTTTATTTACATAAGCAGTAATGCTTCATTTACGCCGACTTTGATTCCCTGGTTGTGGGAATAGTGCACTTTTTGGGACAGTTCCATGGTTAGCTTGAAGTCCTCGCCTTGGGTAAAATACACCCAGTACGGAACTGTTTTCCAAAAAAAATTCATGTTCTACTATCAAACTTTTTTTCTTCTTCAAATATGTTCTTTATTAGACTGTTCTTAGCAAATACCTGAACAAAAAATCGGGGGTCACCATGCTCGTTTGAGAGAAAAGGAGCATTTATTTCGCTATCGGGTTTAGTTTGAGCGAAATCTCTTACGTTTTGTATGCGCACGTGCTCATGTGCGCGCGCTAATGACGCGAAAATCGGGGGTCACCATGCTCGTTTGAGAGAAAAGGAGCATTTATTTCGCTATCGGGTTTAGTTTGAGCGAAATCTCTTACGTTTTGTATGCGCACGTGCTCATGTGCGCGCGCTAATGACGCGAAAATCGTGCGCAGTAGGGATGCGCAATGCAATACTAAGGAATTACCTTAATAGTGACAGCTAGATGCTAGGCATAAAGAATTAATTACCATCATAAGAGTATGAAGCATCGAGCGTAATGTGGACATCCCCAGTGATTTACAGAGATCAATACAAAAACGAAACTACCTTCTCGGTTACATTAAAGCCTGAGTATTGGTGCAAGTCATCCCAACTCCCAAACAAAATTGAACAATCCTTGCTTTTTTTTCCTACGTACGGAGCCAGCAGGTTGGATTTCTTTAAGTCCCCTTAAATCTGCGTCCTACAGTAAAGAAACGCTTACCTTTGCTCCAAGTAAACGCAAAGCAAAACCAGGCATTCGAAGGTATGTTTGAAAAGGGAATTTCTTGCCGCCATTTTTTTCTACCATTGGTGACCTGTAACACGTAAGTGTTGTTTTTGTGAAAGAAGGAGAATCCTTGCGATCTCCTGTCGGTTCCCCCACTTGATAACACGTATTGAGGCGTCCTAGGCATGCTCGTGATAGCTGTCCTTTCGATTCTTGCCCAAAACATCATGGTTATACCTTGCCTGCATAAATTAGGGTTGCTGATACATTTGCCTTTTAGAGAACAAAGAGCATTGTTAGGTTTTTTACGCCTGAGCGTTAATTTGAACGGGAGAAGCCCAATGCTGATATCCAAATATGCGATAGTGTCGAAAAGATTTTTAGGTGTTCGACGACAGAGAACCAAGAGAATGCCCCATGATAATTACTTGAAATCTATTTTAAGATCGTGAGTTTTCAAGCCAGCAACCGTGGTGTCGGTGTACGTTGGATCAAACTGGCTTGATCTGATCAGCGTAATTACGAATCAAGAAACTAAATATTTCGAGCAAGAGGCAATACAACGTACGACCTTCTTCAGGTACCTGAAAAACTCTGGTTTGGCCAGCCGAAATATAGTACATTACCAAATCAAATCTACGTTGTATCGGCTCTTGCTCGAAGTATTTAGTTTAAGATTGTGCCCATGCTGTAAATATTATTTCATTTCTTGTTACCATGACCGCGCGGTCACTTTCACACCACGGTGTGATACTGATCCAATAATAGATTTCAAATCATTTTAATCGGGATAGGGCCAAATATGGGGAATCCTCTGTCTTACATCAGTTACATTTTCTTGACAGAACACAATCTAAATCTATGTAAAGCGCCAAAAAATACAAATTTTGTAGGATTCTCCGGCAAATTTATCATTTACACTGTTCAAGAAATATTTTACAAAATATAAAAATATGGTTTAGAAAACTAAAAAAAGATACTGTGCTGTGTTCCATTCGTTTTGGACTTCATAATGCCACGAGATGGCAGGAAAAGAAAATGCCTACTCTACGATGTGCATGAAAAGCAACTGCCGTTTGCTTGGTTTACGATTAGGAGTTGGAAAGAATTCGAAGTGTTTTTGCTTTTACTTTTGAATTTTCCCATATTTATCCAGCTTCCCTTCTCAAGAGTAGACGCCACCTTTATCCTAGCCACAGAGTCAGCTATTCTTGCTCCGTCCTTGGAGAAAAAACGAAACATCTCGGCATCAGTACACCGAAGCACTTAAAAATCGTAAAGAGATTATTTTGTCGTGTTGTGGGAACTCTAGTTCCTAATTTACAGTAATTACAGACTAAATAAATCTCGTGACATCTCAGAACTTTGCCTCATGAATTTTTGGCTCATCAAGGATTCCCTTGCGAGTTTCAACTGAGGGGGACATTTTGTAACATCTAATAGGTTTGGTCCTCTTGCATGGTTCATAATCGAATCAATTTGAGAAGAGGCAATCATGTGTTGACAATTTCATGATTATGGTCCTTTGAACAGCAATTTACTTCCTTTTTCCCTTTCTCTCGAGAGTCAACGTTTAAGATAATCGTTCAACCATTCAATCAACACTAATGACTTGATAGTGTGGGAGAGGAGGGGTTTAAATGGGAAAAACAAAGGTCTTTTATGAACGTTCAAGAAATAAACACCTACAAGTTTCAAGCAGCTTCAATTTTCAGCTCTGTTGAGAGACATTTTGCAAATGATCTCTCTCTGATCCACTGTTAAGAAAGTACTAAATTAAGGAGTCTGCCCGCAGGTGTTGTTGTTTATTAAAAGTACCGCGTACGGAAAGCGTGATTTAAAGGCGATGCTCTCTCAAGTCTGTTAGCAAGCCTCAACGGCATTATCTTTGTGCTATTTATGGCCAGTAAAATTTGTGATGAAAATGAAGTAGCAGAAAATTGTACCAGAATGTAAAGGATTTATACCTCTAGCTCTGCATGGGATCCACCTCTTAAATCAGGTGATTCTTCAGCTGTTTCGTCGTTAAAGGGCCAACAATGTGATGCGTCACTGAAAATACCGGTGCAGCCGCCTGGAGCTGAACATAAAGAAAAAAAACACCTTTGAAGTGTCTGCTTTCAAGAGAGGATGAGCGGAGAGAACATATCGCCATGTCTACGCTTCGTGAAATGCTGTGAAAGTTATTTTGGCCTCGAATTTAATGACGTGATTACAACTAACCAATCAGATGTCTTCCTTAAAATAGCCGCTCATCATGACTACGGGCTACATTTAGACTAAAAAATATATAATTGGAAGAGGCTTATGTATGGTGGACGTGTTCTCTCCACTCATATCCTCTCTTGCTGCTATAAATATGCTCTCTGAAGATGACGTCACTCTAAGAATCAATAGGCCACTTTCGAAAATACAATAATACTCTTTGTTTGTTGGCCCAACTTTTGCATAAGCAATGTTTTTGTTTTCTCTTGGAACCCTTGAAAGTCCCAAGAGCAACTGGAAACAATGTTTATGCAAAGTTTGAGGAGACAAACAAAGCGCATTACATTATTTTGAAAGTGGCCTAAAGAAAGAGTGTTTAGCATGGAATTATCGAAAAAAAGCAAACAACAAGGCTGCCTGCCGTCAAAGCATAAAAACTATCTACCTTGTCTCTGTAGCTATAGATGTCTAACAGCAAACAGCGTCTGTCGTTTGCCATAATAGCGATGCTAAATCTCTCTTATAACACTGAAAGCTTTTGCACTATTTCTATAATTTTATTTCCTATAACTAAGCAGTTTCTTTGCACACTTAATTATTAAAAGTTGCAGAGTTAACTTGCAAGAACTTCAGGTCTCGAGCCCACTTGTCCAATACACTCCCCAAGAAGAAATTTGAAGTTCGTTTTTGCGATTGAGAACCGAATGTATTTATTTTCTTTTTAATAATAGTCTTTCTTCTGAACTTCACAACGGTTGAAAAAGGTGAAAAAATGAGAGGTGATTTTCCTGCAGCTTCGTAGACATGTTCTTAATCACCGAAGCTGATGTTGATAATGGCTTTCACCTATTGCACACTTTTACTCCACCCCAAACGTCTTCTATCTCAGTGACGTTCTGTTGAAACTGTACGTGAGTTCCAAACTGTTGTTTTCTGGTGGCACTGGAAGCTTCTCGAAAGCTTCCGCAAAAGCTTCGTCCATCTTTGAACCCTAAATACACTATATTACCTTTTGTTCCTTTTCAAATGAAAGCAAGTTGCTAATTTAAGTCGAACTTTCGCCCGTTCAATACCAGACGTTATTTCATGTTTCGTGTGTTGAAAACATAGTGGGATTCCTGTGCAAGCATGCGCATAAGCGAGCAGCTCGAGGGAGAGAGGACATGGCAAGTTAGAAGTTTAATTAAAGAAACTGTTCTTGCCTTCAAAGGGTTTTCCCTGTCGTTTATTCGGTCCAAGGAGACAACGTCGTGTAAGTTTATAAACTTACTTTCAAAAAAGCATCTATTCACATTTAAGGTGGCCATGGCGACCGGAACATTCTCTATCAAACATCTCGAATAGTAGCCCTAAACACAACTACAGGACAACTCAATTCTAAACCAGATGGTGGCCATTCTTGAAGAAGAGACACGCGGTAATTTCTTTTAACTTTAAGTGCAAATGGTTAGGTTCAAGCGCACTTACAGAGAAAGAAATTTGATGTGTCGTGTCGGAGTTCAATCGAATAAGGACGGTCCATCTGAAACAGGTCGTTTAAGTGATGACAGGTCTCGATCTACAGTAGAACCTCAATCGAAGTACCAAAGGAGTGAGAAAGTTATGTTTTCCTGAAGTTCACTTTTCAGTATAGTCAAGAATTTTGTTCGGTATGCCGAGGAAATCTTTATATACGTGCGTTGTTCGTTAAATCGAGGTTTAAAGGCTCTAAGACACTAGCTTCTTTTTGGTTTTCGGAATGTTTCGCCTGAAATGTGTTTGGAAAAATTTGGGATAATTAACTTTTTTATATAGTTCCCGCGCATAACAAATAAGCTCAGTAATTTCAAGATTCTCATTTCTTGAGGACATTAATTTTTGTTTGTCTGCCATGAACTAACTAAGAATATTTACCTTGGATTTGAGTTGTGTTTTTTCCTTCAGGGAACAGACTTTTGAGTTCCGTTATTACGCAGTTACAAATAAATTTGTATTGCCTTCCATCACGTGCTTTGATTAGAATCTGGCAAAACAGAAAAACATGTTCATTATGTTGGCACTAAAAAGGAGCCAAATAAGGCGCTTTCAATCTGTAAGAGTCTGTGTTGATTTTCTTACACGATCAAGATACCAGTTCGGCCTCCTTCCAATATTATTGTGTCCCAATGTTATTTTTCGAATTTCACCAAGGTCACGCAACTTCACTTTAAATTTGTCCGTTCTGGAGAAAGAAAAAATATCGAAAATGAAAAGTTAGTTAGCTTAATACCATTTTTTTCTTTTTATGGTACACAAGCAGTGAATTTCAAGGAAGGTGATTTTATATCTCAAACCGAATGGAAGGCACACAAGCAGTGAATTTCAAGGAAGGTGATTTTATATCTCAAACCGAATGGAAGGCGCAAATGAACCCGATATGGACCCTGGGATATGTCACGTGATATCCCCAGCCTCTAGGAATTTGGAAAATATTTGTTTTGTTTTGCATGAGTTAGAATGGTGATTGAGACAGCAGTCCCAGGAAAACCTTAGGCATAGTTCGCTTTTTTCCATATTTCGGCAGAGTACTGGTTTAGTGTAGAGAAATCACTCGACAACGGGGGTCAAATTCTGGAAGACTGATTTCTTTTCACTTACTTTCCACTCTGAAAGTCGTTGAAAGTCATGAAATTTCCAAGTTTTACATTGGATGCCGTTGCCTTGGATCCGTGAATATCGATGAACAAGTTAGCATCAGTAGCTGCTGCCCTGTGGTTTGCAGTTTTTACTTGAATGATATATTCAAGTCCTGGAAATAATATTCGTCGATGTTAGTGGCAAAATTATGTGTTATCACAATATGTTATTCTCAAGCAAAGCATCTACTCACATCAAGGTGGTGCATGACCGGAAGATTCTCCACTTATCATCTCGAATAGTAGCCTAAAGCCTAAGTTTCCCCAGTGTGCGGTGACGTTTTGAGCCCTAATGTTCACGCGTGCGATCGGCGCCGAATATTCAACATGTTGAATAATTGTGAGTGAACATTTCCTCCTAGTGTGCACGCGTGCAAAGCTATCAGCTAACAATATGAGGCAAATACGTATGCGTGTTACAAATATGTTTTAAATCAAAATTTCGACATTAACACTGCTAGTCGCCATTTTGAATGTTGAATAATTGTGAGTGAATATTTCTTCTTAGTGTGCGCGCGTGCAAAGCTATCAGCTTACAATATAAGGCAAATACGCATGCGTGTTACAAATATGTTTTAAATGAAAATGGCGACTAGCAGTGTTGATGTCGCCATTTTGATTTGAAACTATTTGTAACACGCATGCGTATTTGCCTCATATTGTAAGCTGATAGCTTTGCAAAAAAAACATAAGAGAAAACTGAAAGCGCGCGTCAAAACTTTCAAATAAAAACAAAATATTTAAGCAAATTAGGACTTTTTCCGTGTTTACATAGCCTCTTCTAAACTTGAGTGGGGGTTGAGAGAATTCGAGACAGTTATACAAACTCGAGACGCAGTCGAGGGTTTGCATAACTCCCCCGACGCGTACTTTCAGTTACTTTTGAAATCACTGAAGAAGAGGGAGCACCCTCGAAACGTCTGGTTTATGTTTAACACTGGCGCATTTTCTTCATGAACTTTTAGAACCCTTTTATTAGCTTTGCACGCGCGCACACTTGGAGGAAATGTTCACTCTTGAACAACAATTATTCAACACGTTGAATATGGCAGCGTGAACGTTAGCGCTCAAAACGCCACCGCACACAGGGGGAACACTTACGCCAACAGTCACGAGCGAAACTTTGCTAAGCCGATAGCTCTAGTGTGTGGCGGGCCTTAAGCTCAACGTGGCAGCAGGCCGAGGTCAAAGGATAGAGACTAGATAGGCTTAGGAATTTTCATCCTTTTGCAGAATACTGTTTGCCGTTCAACCTAAAGTATCACATGCTAGATCTCTTTTTAAAAAAGTACAGGAATAGTGAGGCTTATGACACAGCGAAATGGCTCTCCTAGATCATAGCTTTAGTAATCTTTCATCCTAAGTAACAGTACTGGCATTCTGAACTAACCTTTTGAGGAAGGGAAGAAAATTTTCCGAAAGCGCATATGCTGATTGATCATCTCGTCCCTGAATCCTTCGGAGAATTGGCCTGTTGGAGTCATGATAGATTGGGTTAATCTAGTGCGGCTGCCTTACCCTTTTGTTAGAGCGCTGATTTGGATGCTGGTGGTCTAGGTTCAACTCCCGTTCTAACCCTTTCTTGAGCCAAAGAAAGGGCTCAAGAAAGTAAACTCTAGAAACCCCTTTTCTAGTCACACACTTTATTTATTTTTTTTTTTACTTTACTTATTTATTTATTTATTTATTTATTTATTTATCCTTAGGGACCAATATTATGAAACTAACAGGATCTACGGATGGTGTTGATCATATTTCACATATTCATTACCATGAGGCTTGACCCAACCCCACAAGTTCCCACTTCCCACAAGTTGAGCCTTGGATACCGCCATCTGTGCATAAAAGTTTTTTAGTATATTTATTTTGACGTTACTTTATATGAACAATGAATCGGTGAACAAGAACAATTTTAAATGAAAATACTCACCCAGGAAATATCCTACGAGCAGTACAGCAAGGAGACAAGCAGACGAGGACATGCTCCAACCTTAATTCACATTCGTGCACGATGAATCATCAACTCTAAAGAAAAATTTCTGTTAAGAGGAGGAGACTGAAGAAGACTGACGCTTTTCCGCCAGTCCCTGGCAATCCGGCTCTTTTCCCGACTTCATCAACTTAGGTCTCAGCTCACATGAGTCCAATTTAAAATGCTTTTCAATGCATCTTCGGAAAAGCTTCGAATACTTCTGGTACGAATTGAACCGTGCGCTAACAACAATTATTATTCTTGGAGGGCTCTGACTAAGTTCACGATCATACAAAACAAGTAGCTGAGCTTAGTGAATGTAAAATGGTTTCTAATATTACTTCTCAGTAAACGTTGTTAGAGAACTTACTGTTATTAATTTTTTTTTTTTTTCATTCAAAACGTTCTCAAGTGAAATTTTCAGCTGAATTATTTTTGTCAAAAATAATATCAAAATTGGGTAAGTTTTCAGTGGCAAAATTGGGCATTGTTTGTTAGCCTCACATCCCTTCTTGTTGACTTCAGCTCCAAAACCACATTTTTTTTAAATGAAAGTTTCGTTTTGTTATGACCATTTATGCGCTGAATTCTAATAGATTACCAAGCTGGTCGAGGAGCAGGCTTTATACCAGCCAGTTTTCCGCGGTAAGATATCTGCAAGACATATACTAACTGCTGTGCACAGGGCATGCAAGAGATCAGACAAGTCAAAGATAAAATTCTTTGTGAATTAAGCTACTTTTGATGATAATTGTTGCTTTGAAATATATTTTTCTGTTTGAAACTAAGGCAGACTAGGACCAGATAAAATGAAGCAATAATACGATCTGATTGATGTGAATGTACAATATTGAGTTCGTCCTACGACCTTAAAAATACGAAAACCTTGCGCTGAAAATGTTAGAGTAATAGTTATCAGTGGTTTAAAGTGAACTCCCTGGCAGGCTGGTAGCAGATATGCTCTGAGTTCCTCAGATCCCGCAGGGTGAGTTTATGCCATGCGTATCAGTGTAGGCAATGCCGTCTATTTATTTTAACTTCAAGATTAAAGGGAGACAACAAGGAAGTAGACTTGAAGTTGGTAATGTTACACGTTGAATCATGTTATATGCATAAACCAGCTCATTTATTATAAGGGGAAAAACACTTTACCAATTATCAAGGGCATCATTTTGCGTGTTGTGACGTCGAGATTCTAAACAGTTTATAAACAGAGAAAGTTGTTTGCCAACCTTACAAGGAAACTGATAAGAGCGACTAACTTTTAAGTTACGATTGCACGAGTGCATACCACCTTAAGATGATATGAATCAAAATAGGAGAAACGTTAGAGATTTACAATAAAATTAAACCACTTACGCAAAAGTAGAATTTGAGCTCTCTTGTCGCGAGATTTCGTTACGCCTTTCCTGTTGGTCTTTTGTTTGTAAGCTATTTTAAACAAAATAATAACAGGTATGGTGAATCGTTTCGCAGAATTTATAAAAAAAGGTGATATTCACCGCACTTACAAAGACCTTGTTCCTTATATAATACAGAGGATGGATATAATTACTGCGTGGGGTGGGAAACTTTGATCCAGTCAAGAAATCAAATGTTCGGTTCTCAGGAAAGTAGGCTTGCAACACATTAAAGATGCATCGGCAATTTACACATCTTGTGGTTAAATTGACAGCTGTTTTGTCATTCGTTCCAGACGTGACAAGACCACCAGTCCAGTTTACAGGTTTATTGAGAGCATTTTGGCTTATAAGGACATTGCTGAGCTCGTCACGAGGACTGAAAAGAACATATTGTTTCGGTTGTTCAGGTCGGAGGACTTGTTACGAAGCTATGCAGTATTCATCAGTGTATCACGGACTGGTACGGTTACCGAAATTAGCGGGTCACCTTTCTGTCCATGTAGCACCCATGGATCCGTATCCCGAAATCGCTGAAGACTCAGTAGTCTCGCGTTGCTTAAAAAAGTTTTCGCTAGTTTTTATGCACTCTTTTTTCACTTTTTTGGAAGCTGAACGTTTCCTGATCTCATTTTCGACTACTGAAGTCGCTTTTCAGTACCATGACTTAAAGCTACCGACCGGTCGACCAATTCAAGCACTTGGAAGAACATTGGACTACCTGCAATAGCTCACGGGATCAAAATCTCGGCCCTACCTGCTTTGCAATCGTGCTTGAAAAAGGTTAAATGTTCTAGTCCTCCCCGATAAGGACAATGAATTATATCACTTGTTTCGTGATCACTGAGGGAGGTTAGTAAAGGAAGATTTCCTTTGCTACGAATCAGTTTGGGCTGAAACCGAGGCCATGGCAGTTTGAATGTGATCACCCCTCTGAGGGGCATTTGGTAACCGTTGGACGGGAAAACCTGATAGAACTTCTAGCAAAGAGAGCAAAGACAATTCTAGGCTTCAACTGAAAGAGTAAAGGGAAAATCGTTCTCACAGTTACGTGCGCAAAGAAAGCTTGACCTCTACTTACGACTTCCACCGTACACTCGTTACACTGCCTCACCCCGAATCGAATGAGCCATGGAGACTTCTATAACGGAGTGTAAGCCAATGAGTCTGACAAAAGTCTTCATTAATCCTTCTGATACTACACGAGCTATAAGTATTTCATTCTGTAGTACAGCTAACTTGACGTCGATTATCGACACATTTGAAAAACTACCACTACCACTACCCTACCACTACCGGCACCAAATCCACTAGCACTGCCACTGCCACTATCACTCAATTGCCACTACCATTACCACTCCAATACTACGAACACTACCACTGCCACTTTCACCGCCATTACCACTACCACTCCATTGCCACTACCACTACCACCACCACTACTACTACTACTACTACTACTACTACTACTACTACTACTACTACTACTACTACTACTACTACTACTACTACTGCTACTACTACTGCTGTATGACTGATTCGTTGCCTGGAAAATTTTAATTGGAAAAATCTATGTGCCGAAAAGGTTACTAGGATGTAGTATTTGAGTGGTAGTGGTAGTGGCAGTGGCAGTGGCAGTGGCAGTGGCAGTGGTGGTAGTGGAAGTGGCAGTGGTAGTGGTAGTGGTAGTGGTAGTGGTAGGGGTGGTTGTTGTTGTTGTTGTTGTTACTGGGGTATCAGTGGTGCAACGATTGCCGTGGGCTATTCCTTTTTTGTAGACAACACTGACCTAGAATATTGTAGATGGAATGCGGGACGGATGACATGATATGGTACGAAAAAGAGAGCCAAGGAGAATGAAATCGACTAAAATTGAATGGAATTCTGGCATGTGAAGGATAGACCTTCCCGATAACACTTGGTGCTTTCCCGCTTTAGCACTCTCCCACTGAACTTGCTCGTGCATTTCGTGATTTATGGTCACTCGCATTATTTTGAAAGTTCTCAAATTGCACTCGCCGCATAAGCTCTATTGTACTCTATAACCTATTTATGGAGCGTTTTCACCACGTGACCAGCAGCCATATTGCATTACTGAAACAAAAGAAAGTATTTGCATAAAAATAGAATTCAATTCCCGGAGGATTAGTTTGGTACACAACCAAGGCCGCCATTCCTTTGTTTCGGAACACCAACATGGCCGCCGTGACGTCATGTGAAAACGTCCCATACAATAAGAGCACTTTTTCGTATCTTCGCTTGCCGATTGCAGTGGAAAAATCGCAAAATAGAGATTAAAAATGTAAAATATAAGCTCAAAGTAGTTGGAATTTTTAAAAACGTGCTCGAAATTTAGAAATAGGACTTTAAAATTCGAGCACTATTTGCGCTCTTATTTTACATTTTTGAAACTCTTTTTTCGCGATATTTCCAGTGCAATCAGCAGATCAGGACACTCGCCGCCGGAAAAGAACGGAATCAAAATTAACTGGGATAGGGCAGTACTTATTCTCAGCCTTTTTTCTATTGTATTTAGCCTGGTTGGACGTTTTCTTTAATCATTATCATTATCATTATCATTATCATTATCATTATCATTATCATTATCATTATCATTATCATTATCATTATCATTATCATTATCATTATCATTATTATAGAGAGGACTAAGAGCAAAAGTATCGTTTGCTATCCTCCGCTCAGCTCTCCTTTGGGGTTTACCTCGGTGTAAAAGCCTGTGAAACTTTTTCTTTGTTTTGTTAGCTCGTGGTAGGGTTAGGTTATTGTTAAGGAGCTTATCTTTATTTCCAATTTTTTTTTTAGTCAGAATGCTATCATGACATGAATGTTTCTTACTACAAATAAGAATATCTTCGTAAGTTTATTGTGCTTCATACTAGCCTCTTTTTTAATGGAAATGAATTGCAAATAGGTTTTAATTTTTTTGTTTTTTTTGTTTTACTTCTTACTTGTAAATAGCAATTTTCTTGGAATATGTTAATAAAGGGATTATATTTTATTAAAAATTATTATTATTATTATTATCCTAAAGAAGAGTATCGAACTTGAATGAAACCTTGCGGAATTCTCGACATAACTCAGTCCCGCTGATTGAATTATTCCTCAGCAAAGGAAAGGAAAGGAACCTTATTTAATCGTCTATTCATCTAGCGCTGGAGCTCTAAATGGGGACACTGTAAACTGAAATCAACAAATTAACGCAAATCAAATCAAATGTTGGTTTTCAAGGAGAGGGGAAAACTGTCCATTACCCGTTGAAAAACCTCTCGGGGCAGAGTAGAGGACAAACAAATTCACCCCATCCCAGCAATAACAAATGCTTCATTTAACAAAGGCTAAACCCAATATCCTGGCACAATTGGTACAACTGAATAAACTTAGAGCAGGTCGAATGATGTTAATGTTGGTTTATTGAGACCGCCGAGAGAAAATTAACCTCTCAACAAACTCAGACTGGGGCGTCGAATCCGAAAATCGATCTCGGGCTACATGGATGGCCCGGGGCTACATGTACATCGATGGCCCGGGGCTACATCGGTTACCCGGGGCTACATTGATGGCCCGGGAGGTTAAACTGACCATCCCCAATGCACCAATCATCAACGTAAGCCGCATAACGCCGTCGTCGTCGTTCTTAATCCTGTTACTGCTGCTGTTGCTAACTTGGAACTTAACCGACCATTATAAAGCCTCCATCACATTCATCTCACAGTCCTCAATTGAAAATGATAACCGGGACATATACCAGACGTATATAAAGTAGCCCACAACAAAAACCTCCCACCCTCCACGTAAACAAAGATAGCACTATGCTGTGTGTACAAACCTTGAAAGCATCCTTTATTTTATCGCGATAGAGTGGACGCCCATTCCAAACATTTTTACCAGGGCTGCAGGTAAGCCAAGAATCTGATGTTGATACTTTTGCAAAGGGACGTAACTTTCCGTTTTCAACAAATCTCAACTAGAACTACTCAGGTAGTTACTGATGGAACATTTTTGCGAAAAGCCTGCATTGCAATCCACACCTGATTCACGGTAAGGAAAAACATGTATGTCACAATTCTGAAGCTCGCAATGATTGTCACGAAATCAGTTTCTTTGCGCGCTAAATATTTATGAGACGGGCTATCAATTATAAAGCAATCTCTCTTTTTTCCTTTTCATCGAGTTATTTAAGGTGACTCGTTTGCCTTAAATGGCAGGAGAACCTGTATTAACAGTACGAAATTGACGAAATTGGCGAAAATTAATGTGGCACAAGAGGAAGCAATGGGTGACAAGTTCGTTTTGTTCCTCATGTTAAATTCTCTCAGTTCTCCCTAGCTAGAGTACGGCAAAGCGCCTAACAAAAATGAGATATGTTAAGTTCGGGTTTTATCTCAGGTATGTTATCCTTTGATGTTTTATTGTTTGTAGTATAAGGATTATATTATACACAGATATAATGTGAGAAGAGACCAAATTGCCAATCAATTGCGGAAGTAATAATATTCTATTCTTTATTTTTGTTTTGTTTTCCTTGATGAACCCAATCATGATTGCTTGCCAAAATATTACAAGTTATTCTGTGATATTGTAACACAAGTTGTGATATAAAACCTAAAAAAAATGGCAACTAACAACAGCTGAAGCGCATACAAAGATAATATTTCGACAATCATTGATTCTTAATTACTAGACATTGTCCATCCGCAGTGAACGTAAGTCGAGGGGCGTGTGACCCGGCATTACACAAAATTATCTCACTGCTTGAAAGGCCAAAACTGCTAATAGTTCTCTGCTGAATAGTATTTTCTCTTCTCTCTAATATATAGTTTTTCAGATGTGAAACATCAGAATGCAAAGTTCTGTGCCAATTTTTCTGACTTTACTTCTCATCTTTGCTGGTTGTATGACAGGTAAGTACCAGTATCATTTGAACGCTGCTATATGAGTCCTGGGGGGGGGGGGGGGGGGGATCCCATATAAAAAGGACGGGGGTGCTCGTTGTACCTTTTAGGGGTTAAAAAAGCGGTTTTGGTACCTCTTAGGGTGTTTAGCCTCAAAAGGTCCATAGCGGGAGCTTTAGCGGTACCTTTTAGGGTATTGAGCAGAAAAATTATGACAGGAAACATTTGACGATTAACTTTTTTTTTCCGACGAGCACTCCCACCCCCACCCCCGGGATATGAGTTTGTTAATTTAGTTCGTATAATTCGTTTTACCATTGCATGGCAAAAAATCCCCCCATTTCAGGCGTCAGTTCAATAACTTTGACTGTTGTTACGACAGGTTCGAAATTGTTTCGTCTATATAAATGGTAACGATAAGTGCCTTTTCCAAACGACAGGACAATAAATGCTCCAACGAAACTGTTAATTAATGGCTTAATGACCTGAATTCCCATTAGTCCGCCTTCTTGGTCACGCAGCGAATTAGAGCAGGTTTACACTAGAAGAAATTGTTCCGGATTAGTTACGAATCCGGAACATTTTGGCACCAGATTGGTTTTGCCGTTTACACACAAGAGGACGAATCCGAAATAAAAACTCCCAGGTTTGGCAGAGAGATTTTGAATCGGAAATTTTAAAGTGGGAACTTTGAATCCGAAAACTTTTGAATCCAGAGAGATTTGTCGTGTAAACGATTTTCTCTCGAATCGTCTCCCGATTCTGGATACTTTTCCGCCTGTGATCTTTTGAATTTGCGGTAAAACCAAAATGGAGGATCTATTGCTAACAATGCTGGCGCTCTCCCGTTGCCTGATCTTATTGCAGGTTCAGGCGATAAATTTTATTATGTGGATCGCAATATTTCTGAAGAAACGCAAATTATTATCGCAAGGAAGTTTAACGTCAGCCACACTTAATCGCCGACGACGTCGTAGATGGCAGGATCAAAGAGCGAGACGGTTTTGGGTGAGGCCAGGTCGAACAAGTGCCTGGTGGGACAATATGATGGATAATGTCACGGTAGCCAGTGAGTGGAAGGAAAATTTCACAATGTCCCACCCTACCTTATGGAACTTTATGAAGATCGTAGGCCCCTACTTGAGAGAAAATCAACGAGAAGGAGGCGTCCCATTTCACTTGAAACTCAGATGGCTGTTACTCTTTACTACTTGTCAGATGAAGGGAGGTACAGGAAAGTTGCAAATGCTGTCGGAATTTCTCGGTCATTCCCGGAGTTGTCGTTGTGTGTAAATGGTCAGGAATCCCAATATCCTTTCAGTGTAAACGCCTCCGAATCCGAATACTCTAAAATTGATGAATCCGAAAACATTTACGAATCCGGAACAATTTCTTCTAGTGTAAATCTAACCCTTCAACATATTTCTGGACGAGTTCAGTTAGTTTAGCAGAAATCCAAATAGAAATTATAGCTTTACATGAAGCTGTCCTTCCAGGCGGATGCCTATCAGCTTCCTTGCTTGTCCTGGCCCAGTTAGTATTTGAATAATCTTGTAATTGAGAAAACTTGTGAACTCGAAATTGTTTCAAATTCTCGTCTTCACAAGTTTTTTTTCTTACAAGAAAAAATTACCTTTAACAGAGGCTTCAAAGCTCAAACGGTTCAGGGGAATATTCGTGACATTCATTTTTTGTCATGTACTTAAAATAACTAATAATAAAGAGTAAATTTTAAAAAATTGTCACCATTATCCTACATCTTAGGACGAAACTTTGGAGCCACTTGTCAGCGCTAATATTTCACCAGCTTCGTTAGTATTTGATACGCAAAGTAGTAATATATTTCCAAACAATTTAATTTATGTTCAATCTTTGATTTTTGGAAGGGGGATGGTTGTTAACAGCCAAATCATATTAAAATGGATGTAAGCCTTACCTGATTCTTGAAAAATGCAATAATATTGTTAAGCAGCTTCCGTGAGATTTCTGTGAGATTCACAAAAAAAATTACGTAAGGTTATCTTTACCCTTTAATTAAGAGGGAATAAGACCCACCCACATCCCACTGCACTTATGCATGACTTGTCGAGCATAACTAATTCAGCGTCAGGGCATTCATGTAGGTATAAGACCTGACTGGTGTATGAATGTATGTTTAGGGTCAAAGATTCGGTATGAGGTAAACACATACACTGGAAACAAGTTTGGTGCAGGCACAGATGCTCGAGTGTTCATTACCTTGATTGGAGAAAAAGGTCGATCAAAGGAAATTGAGTTGGAAAGCAAAGGACGCAATGATTTTGAGAAAGGACAGTAAGTGTGATTCATTGCCTTTTCCATCATTAAGGTCCATTTATAAATATTTGTCGAACATCTCGATACAAATTTATGCAAGGCCTCACATCTCTATTGATTAACCTCAGCTTATAGCTTAAAGCAATCGCTTTGGTGATTAACAGTTCAAACTATTCAGAAGTGTCTTTTTGGTTGAGTCGCTGATCGCACAGAGTTACCAAATGTCATTCTCTGTGAAATTATCAATATTCACACACACACATTGACAACATGTGCTTTTCAGGACCAACGAAATATAATATATAGATTTAGCCAAGCCTAAAAGGGGAACTCCCTGGTTATTTATTCTTACTGCCTGTAGGGTTAGTGAAAATAAAAGGCTTCGACTTGTCCGCGTTTTGATGTTTCCGGTTGTTGCTTTAATAATTAAATCATTTTCTTTGCTTTCTTCTATAGAAAAAGTCATTGCCTAACTAGTGAATTCCACGGTACATTTTACGCAAAACCGATTTCACAGGAATCAAGAAGCGATGAGTACGATATCGGTTTTGCGACTGAAATTTACTTTGGAATTCACCAGTTTGGCAATGAATTTTTCTTGAACCGCATGAGTTTTAAAAGAAAACAACAACACCCTCAGCGAGGGAATGCAAAAGGAGAAAAGCTATTTCAGAGTCAACCGCCAATAGCCAGCGAATAGGAATCATGCTAAAATTAGAAACCATAAAAAATATTTTCACAAAAAAGAGTTTTACTGATGTACTTTATGCCACTTTATCTCTGAAAACGAGATCGTTCACATTTTGATGTATTTCATTGAAACACACCAGGTTGGCTAGGAACAAGAATCGGCAAAATACGGCAATGCAACCAAGAAAGGATCCGTTCCAACACTTAAATAACGTTTAGGTGCTTTAAACAAACTTCTGAAAACACAAGCTAGTAAGAGTTCCCCCTAATTTTACGAGACCTCATTGCGATTACGTGTTTATAACATACGGGCAAAATTTTCTTGTCACTGTCGAGGTACAACGAAAACCAGTTGGGCAAACGGATTAAAGAAAACTTGTTCGCTCTCATTTTCGAGCAAAACAAACAAACAAATCAAACTTTTTCTTTATGTCCAAAAGAGTACAGATAATTGTTATTTAATTCCAGTTGACATTCCTGAACAAAGGAAAAACCGATTCAACCACTTTTTGAAAATAACAAACGGTTTAGTGCCCAAGAAAACGATTTGTGGGGTAACTTCTTCCACTAAGTATGAGCTATTACTGGTATTCTGTTTTGTCGTTGTCGTTCTCTTTCGCTCTCCTTTCGTTTCTGTTCTAGTCGTAGGTCCTCCAGGCATCATGTAACCTTATCAGAGCTTCTAAAGATATGCTAAAAATTGCAACTCTAAGCAAATTAAAAATAAATACTCAGCTTTAAGTTTATATCCCTCCGATGCTTGACTTGAATAACTGCGTAGCCGCCAGAGTGGTCTACAGCTATCATGATATGTCAAACTGGATTGAAACCAGCGAAAAATGCAGAAAGCAAACATATTCCAAACCGTTTTCCACCTGAACACGAAAAGCATTGACTGTGAAAGAACTATAGTTGACATAGTATGGCCGTGTAGCCGCGTCGAGCCACAGAAAGCGCGCGAAAATGAAGCCTCGCTTATGTTTAGGTGAGTTAACCTGGGTTGAGCCTGCAATCCAATCGAAACCAGTACCTGATCAGCGGTCAACTTCAAAAAAATAGCTGACCTCGGTGAACTCTAAGCTTGAGCCCGCGATATGGTCACTTGATACTGGTCAAGGGATACCTTGTTTTGATGAGTCAGTTGATCAAAACATGGCTGTCCAATATCAAAAATGTATGCTGTAAACTAGCATGATACGGGTGGGGTGGACGTACGTACGTACGGACGGACGGTCGATGACGTCATGGCTATAAAACCAAAATTTCTCGCATCGATGGATTACCGTATTTTCTTAACTATGGCGCTCCACGCGCGGAGCTCCGCTACAATAATACCACAGAACAGATCTCACTTTTTTGAGAGTCCCAACTGACCAGTAGTCTCCTTCGCAGCCGTTTTTTTGGATGTCACGCAACCCTGTGACATCCAAAAACAGGCTGCGAAGGAGACTAACTGACCAGAGGCAACCAGTTGGCTATTTACAAGTGCAGCCGAGAAATTCAGTGACCCAAGGACTCCCAGGATCAAATTTAACCAGTGGTCAGAGCGGGTCTTGAAGGCAAGCGCCGTAATTGTAACCACTGGGCCACGCTGCCCTTTTCTTCAGAGTTAATTTCCTAATCGCTTTTAGGAAGGATACATTCTTTATTGAAACCAAAGATCTTGGAAAGCTGGCGGCCATTAAAATTCGGCATGATGATAGCTGGTTTGGATCCGGATGGTTTTTAGAAAGGGTGAGGTTTTTCGCTTTTTTCTTTTTTTAATCAAAGGATTATTTGCATGAGATAATTTTTCTCTGCTCGTAAACAAGAGTTTCAATTTTTACTAAATAGATCACTTAAGAAATCATTATTGTCAGTGTGGATACACTCAATTATTTATAAACTCACAGAAATCAATGACATGACTAGGGTTACGTCATCAGTTAAATTCCGAAAAGATATAACCGGAGTGAAGAAAATAAAATTTGGAAAAAAGCAACGCAGGTAGCCTTGTGGTTAGAAACTTATTCTAGTTCACGTGTTGCAATTGCTTAAAAAGAGTCCTCCTTCACCCCTTATATGTTTTTTTTTCTTCTTAACATCATGATGATCATTATAACCTTTGTTCGTTTAACTGATATACATATTCCTTCACTCTTTTTCCGCCGCTGTTTTACATGTCCACACGTACAGATGTAGAATTGCCCGGTCGAATTGGAATAACGTCAGTGTGTGAGAATAAGGGTGGTCCTCATTAGTTTACTTTTATTGTACTATTTTGCTCCTTGTGAAATTCCAGGTTAAGATAAAATCGGCTGACGGATGTGTGTATGAGTTTCCGAACCACAAATGGTTGGCCTCCACCTATGGAGACAAAATGATTGCGCGGAAGCTTGTTGGCAGGAGTCGATGCCGAAATGTAGAGTCTCCATCGACAGGTTAGCCAATCATTACATACCTCTTGAAAAAAAAGGATTAAATCTTGCACTAGATTTATGTTAAACTTGACGACGTTTCGTCCGAAACCATCGGAGGCCAATGGGTCAATGGTGGAGTCGTGGCTAGTGACGCAATACGCGTGACTAGTCACATGAGAGACGGCGCGGAATGTTGCGTAAGAAGTTGTCCCATGCATGCGATAGTTTGAGGCGGAGGTCCCCCTTCTTGTTGAGGCTGGGTGTCTCAACCCTCACCCAAATAGCCTCTTTCACCCCTCGCTCGAACCACCGTTCTTCCTGGTCCAAGATAGCTACCTCTGGGGAGATTTGGTGCTCTTTTGTTTTGGAATGGGTGTAGACTGCGGAGTTCTGGGCCTCCTAAGTCTAGTACAAGATTTAATCCCTTTTTTCAGTAATGCCTACTAGATGAATAATCTTCACAGTTCATTACATACCTCTTATTAACCGAGTTCAAGGTCCGTACCGTAAAATTACGGACCAAGTTTCTTCCCGTTGATTTATGTCCCAAGCGCCATTAAACCAGGTCCAGGCCATTGCGAAATTTAATGTAATTCAAACTTTTAAAACATAGTTAAAAATCCCCTCTAACAAAAGGCATGCTGCAGTCCCGTAAAGTAGACGGCATATTTGACGAAAAAAACCTCAGCAAATGTTTGTCTTAACAAAACGTCCAATGCCTTGACTTGGTCTTAGTATTTAAAGCATAATTCAATATTGGGATAGAAAAAAATTCCTGTACTATATGCGCTCTGAGCAAGGGAAAATATTTTACTTTTTATCTCATGATTTCAGAGTAGCATTGCGCTTACGCGAAACGGCAAATGGGATACGTTAGGCTACTGCTTGTAATTAAAAAATTAACCTTTTTCTTTCAAGTTGTCTCGCCCCTTTACAACTAGATTGATATCTTGATCTAACTGACAAGAAATGGGTTAACTTCAAAGTCATGTTTCGTCCATTTTTGGCGAAACGCAAATGTCAGTCTCACGGCATTTTCCCTTTCACGTACACGCGATGTTAAATCTCTCTAATAATTTTTATTGTAATTTGTAGGTTGTCGGGATATTTTAGGTGTGAGCTCGGGACTAATCAAGGATATACAGCTGACGGCGTCATCATCTTACGATGAGCATCACCAGCCTTACCACGCACGCCTAAATAAAACTGTCGAAGGATCCCGTGGGGGGTGGTGCTCGGCTTTCGCTGACGAAATGGAATTTCTTGAAGTCAACTTGGGAAACAGAACTAACATTTCAGGTTAGGGTCCAATAAAACAACGTTCGTTCACAAAATGTGACTCTTCATCCTTGCATTAATAGGTAAGTTGATTTCCGACTATTCTCCATCTTTGGTCGCTGGCATGTAACAAGCAAAAGAACTGAAGGTCTTTTAGCGCTGTACTATACTAAATCCGTCGATTGACATGTTACGAGAAAACTTTTTTTACTTTAATTTCTTTTTGTTTCACCACCCACGTGATGTTGGCACCACACGCAGCACCACAGTTTCTTTAGAAACTACCCCTTCATTCAGGTCTTGTTTAGGTCTAACTAGACCTAAGGTTAGCTTTAATGAACGTTTAGGTTTGTTTCCGTATTGGTAAAACATGTAGCTTACAAGGCGTGCTACACTCTTCGACCGCTGTCCCATAAACGCGTGTGCTGCATCCTCGATCAACGCCTTCGATATAGCTTCACCCAAAACAACTAAGCAAGTGTCTTTTACAAGGCCAAACCACAACACCAGAATTCTCATCCCTGCTTGTACTGCCCAAATTGTTAAGTGCTATCCTTTGACTTCCCCTTTGACCATTAACACGGCTTGGTTTTGAAAACAACAAAAATAAATTGCTGGAGCCGCTGTTTATTAATACGAATATATGATCTTTTTGATTAGGCATTTCAACCCAAGGTCAATCTATGTTTGACAACTGGGTTACAAGGTATGAATTGTCATACAGCTTAAATGGCAAACACTGGTTTATGGTAAAAGACAAAATGAAGAATGGCGGCGGCACCAGGGTAAGCAAACAGGGTTTTCGTTTCAGGGACGAGGTCGGACATTTTGAAAGGTTGTTTTACCATTTCACGTCCGGTACTTTGACGCTTTTACGACTTGGGTATCTCAGGAAGCCATGGGCCGAAGAAACAGACAATCGCGCAACAAATCCTTCACACTTGCAAGAAGTCATATCGCCTTACATGATTTTGCTTACTAAAAGGATTAATCGATCTTATGGCATTTCATTCACGCGATAAGTTAAGTTTTCTTTTTTTTCTCCAGTCTCAAGAATGTAAACAGCATTTCTGAGAGTTCCATACCTCCTTGAGGGTTTACTCCCAAGGCACTTGCAATCAGCCTTACAACGGAAATTAACCATGTCCGGTACTTTCCTTATCAAATCCGGTACTGTGAAAAGCTATCGGAAACCCTGCAGCACAGTTCAACGGTGAACAACTCAAGCAAATGCCATGATTAGTGTTGTAAGGTCAAGGCAAGGCGGATGCATAATAGTGGTTTTCAATAAAGTATTTTTCCTAATTTGCCTTAGTTCGTTTTTCATTACTACGCTTAGTGATTCAGTTATTCTCGACCAATCAGAGGCCGCAAAAACAAACCCAATCCTGACTTCGCAGCGGGTGTTGCATGACTTGCTTTACGTTCTGATTGGTTCATTTGATTGTCTGCCTCTGGTATGATTGGCCAACGTAGTTACTTTTGTTGTCATTCCATGATGCGTTTGATTGGTTTTCAAAGAGGGTCTCTGGAAAAAGAGCATCTCTTACAAATTAATAACATTTTCTCTCCCGCGATCATGCATCAATTGCACAGAAGTCCTTTTTCCTCTGGTTATATTACCGGTATTCCAAAATCGTTTTCTTTTGTTGATTGCTTGTTCGTTTCTATTCATACATTCCTCGTGAAATTTTGGCAGAATTTTACTGGTAACAGGGACAGGAACACGGTGGTAACACATTGGTTTCCTACGATTACTGCTCAACATCTTCGTGTTCTTCCTATGAAGTGGAGTGGTCTTACAAACTGCATGAGGATTGAGCTGTACGGCTGCAGAAATGGTAAATATACATCAAAACAACAAGCGACTACTAGAGAACAGTCTTGCTCAGCGTCACAACCAGATTAAAAAGCTTACTGGTAGAGGTACCCCTGGGGAATACTCTTAACAAGCACAATCGGTTATTCCATAAAGCCAGTTTATTGTCCCGGCGTCCACGTGTATCCAAATATAGGAGAATTTC
This sequence comes from Montipora capricornis, assembly GCF_036669925.1. NCBI lineage: Eukaryota > Metazoa > Cnidaria > Anthozoa > Scleractinia > Acroporidae > Montipora > Montipora capricornis. The sequence goes on along the minus strand of NC_090885.1, from coordinate 20,235,553 downwards.
ACACTAAAAATATCTTTTCTTTGCGTGGGACACAAGAACACCACTTAAAGGTCTTTAAAATCTGTAAAAGTTGTTTAAGTTGATGATGTATGCCAATGTGGTTTCTACATATACAAATGAAATTGAAGTACAGGTGTCAATTACCTGGAACTCAATGCCAAAGAAGTTACCGCGAGGCTTTGACGGAACCAACTCATTATTGCCTCCCTTGAGCGAGACTGAATTTTGGGCTAACTTTCGATAATTGGAATTATTATTCTTCAATTCTTACATAAACAATACGAAAGTAGGACGGAGTGAAAACTCCAATGCGACTTTCTTTTTCGTTTTCTACAATAATGAATTTCAATATTTTAACAAGCCTGCTTTGTTTGATTTGTAATTTTTGTTATGTCTCATTTTCTGCAATCATCGTATAAACGGATTCCGCTCCTATTCCGAATTTCCGTTTCCATTCTGGTTTCCGGGTTCCTGATTTTCCTCACGCCCCTTCCTAAATTCCTACGTTTATTTTGACAGTGAGCTTGGAGGCATCGACGGAAGGTACTGCGGCGAAAGAAGCCAAGGAAATGGCTGAAAAAGGCAAACCACCAGCGAAAAGTAATGGATATGTAGAGAATCAGATAAAAGGTTACCACTTTTTTCTCACTATCATTCAAAAGCAACGAAGATCAGGGTCTTCATGCCTCTTGATCACCAATCGTTTTTGTAGATGTTGATAACTCTAGGTCGTTGGCCATAAGACAATAGAGAGCTTTAGATTTGAGAACGGGAGCGAGTGTGACTTTACTAGCGCATCATGCGCATCACGAGATTGTTGCTCTTAAAAGGACTCGTACTTGCATCGGTTCCTTTTTCCTTATATTATCTACAATCATTCTCAGCACGACTACGAGAGCGAGATACACTTATCAGATCTCACGTGGTCAAAACTTGTACTCGTATTCGCTCTCACCCTCGAATCATAGCTTGCTCTCTGTTGATGATGAGGACGATGATTCTGATGATTATTGACAACGACCATGGCCGTTTGATGATTGACAACAAAAGAAAGATGTTCATGTTGTTAATCAGGACGAGGAAAAAGAAAATAGAAAAAAGAGCGTAGCGGCAGTGTCACGCTATTTTAGTCAAAATTCAAAACACTAAAACACGTCTTTGCGTCAATGAAGACCAAACAATAATGCTGTTGTTTTGTTGCCGATGGCCATTGAAGTGCACTGAAGCTACTTTTTGTTCTTTGAAGCCAAGGATGGAGGGGATGGAAATGGATTGAAACTTGAAAAAATTGGCAGGCCAGTTTTTTTCAAGTTTGGAGATGTTGTGCTCCGAAATTCGCCAAAAATTAAATACGAATAGTTCTTTGTGCCACTATTTCATATCATCTCAGTGAGTTGTCGGGAATGTTATACGTGTGAGCTAGATTGCTAATTTAGATTTTTACCCAGTTTTAACTTAAAAACAGTAGATTTAGCATGAAAGTGCCCCTCTAAGAACAAGGTCTGGATTCTATTTGCAAAGACTAGTGCGTTTCACAGGGGCGGTTCTATTATGTATCCCTTTCTTTGTTTTTCATCCTTTCTGCGAATGTTATAATCGACAATTATTTACCGAAGTGTAGGTAAATATTCACCACTTTCACCGACACTGAGGTGAATGATTGTTCAGTTAGTGTACCAGACTAATACGCGTTTATCGAAACAATTAAGACTGCCGCTAGCCATTTTGCTCCTTTTCGGCTGCTCGAGGGTTAATGGTACTTGCTTTAAGGCACCTTCCAGTTGACCAATCAGAGCGCGCGAACAGCACTATCTAGTAGTGTGGTGTAAAACAAATTTGAAACATTCAATGTTTTTTTATGGTTTTGACAGAGAGGCTCAGTGTACAAGATCTTAAATTACTGGCTAGTAAGTAATCATTCCTGCCTTTTATATTCTTTAAGCCAATATACTAGGAGTGAAATACACCTTATTCCAAAATGGCTGCCATTTCAGTATCCTTTTGTCAGCTTGCAAAATAGCACTTATTGCCTTGTTCTTAAACTTAAAATGCAAAGAAATATTTAACCTACTTGAAAGAGGCAAAAAGGGCTAATTTGCACGCAAACAAAAGAATACTAAAATGGTGGTCATTTTGGAAAAAGTTGCATCCCCACTTTAAGTTTTTATGGTTGAAATGCAAAGGCAATGGACAGACCAAGGATTTTGGGAGTACAATAAGGATTTTTCTCCATGCCCATGAACTGCGGAGAAAACTCTCAAAAAGGAAATTGGTAAAGTAAAGTAAAGTAAAGGCACTTTATTTAACGTCGGTAGTTCCTTCAGTTACGAAACTGGTATCAATGGAAGCCGAAGGTGCGCCCTTTACCCCCCTCCCTCTGATATTTAAAGCTATAGCTACACGGATCAGAGGAAAGTCGAAACAGACGTTGAAGTCACCGAGAATTGAACCGGGGACCTCTTGCTCCGAAAGCCGAGCACTAACCAACTGAGCCACGACTGCTGCTGGTCAAATGAATTGTCATAGCAAAGAACGACAAATGCATTAACACCAGTTTCAACAGCCAAAATCGAACCCTTACGAGATAGGACTTAAATGATTAGAGTGTAATGTGAAGTGCTAGTTTTCTACCCCATATGAACCATGCGAGCGTTAGCCCCACCAATGGAAAATGGGCCCACACAAGGACAGAGAAAAACTCTGACCAGGGTGGGAATTGAACCCACGAACTTCGGGTCAGATCACCGCTGCTCTACCGACTGAGCTACAAGGTCAGACGAGAGCAGATCGTTGGAACTGAAGATGTTAAAGTCACGGCAATGAACAAGTACAAGTACAAGGAAGGATTACGTTTTGTGCTCTGTGCTTGGAGTAAACCTTAGCACGTATATAATAAACGCAAATTCTGGTTTGTTTGGTTTTTTTTTTTTTTTTTTTTTCAGTTCTCGAGAAATCAGTCGTGTATCTACGCTTTGAGAACATCTACAAGGACAACATTTTAGTGGATGAATCACAACAACACAATAACGCCAAAATCGTAAACTTTGCACGAATCGGCTTCTTCAGTGAAACCTGCGGTAACGGCGTTGATTTGAATGGAGGGGACATTCTGTTAAACGGAGCTTCGTTTCACAACAAACCACGCGTAGCGATTACAATTGCAGCTTGGATAAAGCTGTTTTCAGTTGAAGGAACAAACTCATTGTTTGACACAATCGGTGGAGTAAACTCCACCCATGACAGTGGTCAATATCATTTAGAAATCGATGGCGGTTCGGTCAGGTGGTTTCACAGAAATGAACAGGGTCTAATAATTTTCAATGTCACGTCAGAAGTCATCGTTCCTTCACACGTGTGGACTCACGTTGCCTGCACTTACGAAGCTAAGCTGGGCCAAGCTGATATATATGTGAACGCCAAGTTTATTTTGAGGGGGGAAGGCTCAGGACATTTGTCGCAAGACTGGCAAGAAAAAGCGGGGATCGGTGAGCATAAGGGCGAAAGATTATTTGACGGACAGGTTGATGAGTTTTATATGTCTAATGAAGCTTTAAGTCAAGAGGATATCAAAAAACTGATGCAGCGATGTGAGTTTGAGAAGGGTAAGTATGAGAATTTGCTCGGGTACCGTGGCAAAGTTAAGTAAACAGTCTAAACTCATTTTGATAGTGTTCCACGTTCAGCTTCTATTTTTATTGAACTTCATCTGATGTAAACCTACTCTGTAGGACAACCGCTTTCAGTAAGCATTACTTCTGCGAACTGGTTCAGTTGGACTACCTTGAGGGTTGCTGTAGGTTCAAACTCTGGCCGGGCCAACACGCGAATTTAAAAAAAAACACTCAACAAAAAGTTTAAAAAGACATCTGTAAATCGTTAGACCTCAATCAATAAACTAAAGGCCTCGTCTAGAAACATTTTAACATTATCATAAATTTGGAAGGGCCTTAAATTAAGAAGTCGTTCGCAAAGACTATATCCAAGTCATCTTTTGCATAAGGTCTAGGATGGACTGGGCTTTTTTTGAGGGAATTTTGGCAGCCATTTTCTTTTCTGTAGAATGCTTTTCTCCACTGGGAATGGAAGACATGCAAATCAAAGACGGGCAGATTACTGCATCTTCGACGGACCGCTTTCATAAGCCGTTTTACGGTCGATTGAATTTAGTGTCGTTCTACGATGATCCACAAAGGACAGCCTGGTGCGCTGACGAAGACGATAAGGAACCTTATCTCACAGTTGACCTCAGAGAGGAAAAGACTATATCTGGTGTAGCCATACAAGGAGCATCATTGACTGAAAATTACGTTACAAGCTTTAAGCTTTGCCACAGTCAGGAGGGGATACGGTTTTAGTGCGTCAGTTAAACTCTTACGGGAGAGGTGAACAAAAGTGCTTGTTTCAGAATATATAGTTTTAGCTCAATGACTACAACCTTTACTAAAGACTGATTGGCTGAGACAGATGGCATTTTCCATTTTGGTAATTGGCCCGGGCATAATCACTTTCATTATTTTCATGCAGCAAATGTTTTTAGCAGGGCTGGTTTCATTGGTTTGGCGTTGTTGTATAAAAAGAAAATTTGATTCCGCTTATTTCGCGCGTTTTAAGGCCTGTACACACGAGGGAGCTTGCTGCTGAAAGACGCTCCCGAAACACGCTCCCGGGTAAGTACCCCAACCAGTACACACGAAGGACACGAAGAGGGAGATGAATGATGAAACAACCGGGAACTTTGTGAGTTGTGCACGAAAAAAATAAGCCAATTTGATTGGCCAACTGGAGACACGTCATGTCACGGCAAGCAAATTTCATTACACACTAGGAGGTTTGCTCCTGAAACAGACTCGTGCAACAGATTTGCCCCTGGAGCTTGCTCCCTCGTATCAAACCAGTTTGATATGAGGGAGCAAAACTCGGGAGCAAACATATTTTTTCGCTAGAAATCGTTGGTGCAGACGAGGAAGCTTTGCTACGGGAGCGTGTCGCAGGAGCGTGCTGCGGGTGCAAGCTCCCTCGTTGTACCGACCTTTACAGGTCATTGACGCTGAACACTAAGATGGCTTCCTACGGAATTGCGCAAGAGCGTGCGTTTCATAAGAAATTTTGCTCTTTATATTATAAAAAAGCGCCGAAATTGCCCTCGTTGCTGTGTTTCGAGCAATTTCTGCAACTTCTGAAAATACGCGTGATATTAATCTTCGATTTTACTTTGCCCAAAGCGATATTACCTATACTACCTACACTAAAACAAATCTGTTCAAACATTAGCGAGGGCAATCAGCTTGTTTTGAGAGCGATGAAGTAGTGGACGTTACTATTAATAATACAGGATATGTACCCGCATTCAAACGTGCAGGGTTCATAAGTAATCAAAAGGATCAAAAGTTGTGATTTAACACAATTAAGTAGACATCCATTGATAAAAATTCGCTTGACGCTTTCAGTTCGAACACGCGGAAGAGAAACGACGACGGCTACGACTACGACAACGCCACAAAGCAATAATATCATTGGTTAAAAGAGCATAAATAATCGTGCTGCACGTGCAGCACGGATTTTAGCAAGTATGTTTGCGGTCCTCTGCATAACGACGACGTGAAATCACCAAATTTGAAGTTTTGACGACAACGTAAGCATGCAACAGAGAATCCTTCATTCTCTATTTTAAATATGAAACCGCTCGTACCGATTAATTTTCAGGATACTTTGCCGACCCGAACTAGACTTAATAATCGCGAAAGACTTACAATAGAGCCAAGTTATATTTTGAGGTGACGTTTTCGTCGACCGTCGCCGTCGTAGATCTTAAATTCCCTAATGTTATTATGACTACGGTCATGAAGCATCCTTCCTCTCCGCACTGGGATCAGGTCGTGTGATCAATGGCTGGGATTATTAGTGATCTTGTCCCACCGTGATTTTTCTCCTACTTGCAAAATGTCTTTAATCGGAATAAAATGACTACATAACCATACCTATGGCACGCTTGCAAAGCTCATCGATTCGACAAACAGATTTACTATACATCCAGGTACGCTCCTCCATACTTTAATTTCATACAAGAATGAAGACATGATCAAATTAGTGAACAAAGACGACTTATGTAGACCTGTACATAGAGCGGTTTTCAATTGAGTGTCGAAAGTAATTAGCGAATTGCTTTGGTTTAGGATCACTTCACTCAGTGATTAGTTCAAAGTTCTCGCGCAATTTTGTTAACCAAGCAGAAGTGAAACAAAAACCAATCGTGGCTCGCGCGTGCGCATTTGCACGCGATTTGAGTCGGCTACTTGTAATTACTTAGAGTTTTCATTGGTTTGCCGGATTGTCTCAGTCCTTTTTGATTGGCCAAAGTAATTACTTTGGTTTTGGTTTTACGACACTCAATTGAAACTCGCTCTATGTGCATATTAAAATTTCTTTTCTTGGACATGTCAGTAATTATGTCAGCGTGTTCTTTTGGATTCTAGTCCCTTCAAGGAAATGAAGACAAAAATTCAGTTAAGATACATTGGCTTGAAAGGCTCTTCGATGGGAGATATATTCGCCTATATCCGTTGTCTTGGTACGGGGACCACATATGCATGAGAATAGAACTCTATGGCTGTATTCCAGGTAAGATATGGTTCGTGTAGAAGTGTGATGGTGTAGAGGCTCCTCAGCTTTTGGGTCGCCTGATGGTTGGAAGGCTAAAATAGACGCCATATTTTTTTTTCTTTGACAAAGAACTTGTTCCCCGGTTTTGTTCTCTACAAGGGTGTAAAAGCGGTCAATAATGACGTGCACATCTATGAGATAATGGAAGATTGTTATTCATTCTACTTTTAAAGTTATTACCTCCCAGGAAAACATAATTTTGTATTTGGAGGAGAAACCACCACTTGAATAGTGGCAGTCCGAAATGAACGCTTCTTGTTGAAGAACCATGATTTCAAGGTGTTTGAATCAGACTTGCGCGAGGGTATTCGACTGGTTGAACGGGCTTTTGATGCAGCACATGGAGTGTTTCAATAAACACAATAGACATGATCTCTATTCAGATGGACTACGTGTATTGATCTCCACTCTCACCCTCCAAGGGTAAACATTTTACCTTCTGTAGGGGCCAAGGGCCGGTTGCTCCAAGCCTGGTTAGTGCTAACCGTTGGTTGAGAGATATCAAAACCTACAGGTTTCCACCGTATTTATCGCTGGTTAGTGCTAACCATGCTTCGAGCAACCCGGGCTAGGGAGTAAGGCAAGCTAAATTTCATGAAACTTCAAATCGACTAATATAATTATTGACTCCACTTGTAGAGCACACTGATGCGAAGCAACTATATAACTATTTCCAGGTTTGTTATCTGACACTGTTCAAACAGACCTTCCCATAACATCTATACGGTTTGAGTCTCCCATCGATCCATTACTTTCTTGGGCTAACTTCGGCGAGTGCAGTGTCAGCTGCGGAAAAGGAACGAAGAAAAGAGTAGTCAAATGTCAACCGAAGGGCAACGAGAAGAATCAAAACTGCCCACCAGGAGCGGAGACCTACACTCAGAGAATTCCATGCACCAAACCTAGCTGCCCAGGTAAGATTTCCTCATCGGATTTCACTTGCAAAATGGATTCAATGTAGCCATGCAACTGTTTATTAACAGAAGATCATAGATTTAATAGATAATAAACTATTCGTGGACCCAAACAAGACATTTGACGCATGATTTTTTTTAATTTGTTCAGTTGGTTTTTCATTGTAATTTTCAGAGTGTTTCTTGCCAATGGGCATGTCAAATGGCACCATCTTGGACCACGAGATATCGGGTTCATCCACAATAGATGAAGCGCATCCCGCATTCTATGCTCGTGTGATTACGAATCGACACGAAAGTGTGTCTACAAGAGGGAGCTGGTGCGCTAAGCTGGCAGATCACAACCAGTTCCTTGAGATTGATCTAAAGAAGCCCAGAGAAGTAACAGGTCAGTGATTTCCTCATTAGCATCAGAGCGTCTAACAGAAAATAAAGACACAGAAGGAGAGTACATGTACAAGGTAAAGCGGGGTTGTAGAATTTAGAAAACCTTAGTCGTTTCTAGAAACTCGAGGTTTCCTTAACGTCACCTCGGACCACAGGATCTCATACGAACTCATTGGCGCCAATGTCAGTACCGCATAATTATATAATTGTGTCACCGCCCTGCAAATGGAACTTCATTTTTACGTTCTTGCAAGAAAGCTCTCTCAGTCGCTTACTTCCTATACGGATGTCTCAGGAAAAATCCTTTCGTTGCTGTTTTGATAGCAGGGTTTGCAGTTAAGGTTAGGGTTAGGCTGGCGTGCAAAACCTCGGGATGAACGCTACACGTTGTTAACTGTAGTAATTTTTTTAATGTGTATGCCGCGCAAATTAATACTAAAATGATGTGCAGGTATAGGAACACAAGGGCAAGTGTCCGATGACCGTTGGGTGTCACGATATAGGATTACGTACAGTGCAAATGTCTTAAAATGGACAAACTACACAGAAGACAACAAACAAAAGGTATTTACCCAGAGTCATCCTTTTTTTTTCCCAAAAAAACTTTTTTTGCTTACAAATACGTGCCATGCCAAGTTATCCAAGTTCCTAAGCTCTCTATTCATTAAAGTCATGCAAACGTGTGCTTTCTCTTTCAACCTATGTTCACCTTGTCTGCCATGTAACTTATTACATTTATGTGTGCATGCTTTTCATCATGCCATGTC
>NC_090885.1:20206825-20221825 GCF_036669925.1 Montipora capricornis | reverse complement strand
ACCAATCAAAACTCGAAGTAATTACACGCAGCCGACACAAAGCGCGGGAAAATGTGCACTCGCGAGCTACAATTGGTTTTGGTTTCACTTCTGATTGGTTGAAAAATTGGCGCGAGAACTTTGAACCAATCACCGAGTGAAGTAATGCAAAACCAAAGCAATTCGCTAATTACTTTCGACACTCAATTGAAAGCCGCTCTATATTGTGAACTGCAGCAAAAAGCGCTGTTGTTCCCCAAGAAATAGCGCTTTATAAATGCACATTTCGTTTTCATTCATTTACTTTACCACACCGGCGGTCCCTACACCAAATTCAATTACATGTACAATAAAGATCTCAAACAGGAGTGCGACTTTCCAGTTCTACGCCTATCCAATTACGAAATATTTTAACTTCCAAACTTTATACGTGTGTAGCAATCGACATCAGGAATCTACGGGCCTACAAATCGAACTCCAATCTATCCTCAATAATGATATTGTGATACCACCACTAAGATTGAAATAATGTCAAATGATGACAAATATAGATAACTGATGACGCGCTCCGATCGGGTAGATTATTTCATTTAAAGCCAACAACACTGAAGCTATTGGAAATTTAAGCAACTCAGTGCAGTAAAGAAAAGTGGCTAACAAACAATTTGGGAACTCAAAGGATCTGAGAATGATCAGTTTACTTGACCCTTGAATTTCTATGTTGAGCATCATTCCTGAATTTTATACACAGGTATACGTGAATGGAGAACTACGTGGGATGTCCCAAGGCTACGGACCTGTTGATGACTTTTGGGGCTACAAGGCCTGTATTGGCAGTTTTGACTTGGGTGGACGGTACCTTGCTGGCTTTGTGGATGACTTTCACATATTCAACTATGCAATCGAACCTGATCAAATTAAAGATCTTTTGAGAATCAAGTGCCCAGCAAAAGGAGTGACTAGGAAATAGCACAGAATAAACTCCTTGGGTACGTTTCGAAGACGTCCGAGGGTAAACTCACGGAACACCGGCGGACAGATGAAGCACACCGGATTGCATAAACATCCGCTACATAAAATTGCTTCAAATCGAGGATAAACCCTAAAACCTCACTTTCATACATTTATGTAATGCGTGCAATTTTCATAGTAATGCCGTGCATTATTTTGGGGCCAAAAGAACTAGCAAAAAAGAAAATAAAGCAGTAAACTTTTTTTCTGAAATCATAAATCAACTACATTTATACAACCTGGCGATAAAATATTGCTAAACATTGTAAAAAAATTGTGAAAAAAATAAAGTTGGCTTTAAAAAATAGCTAACAGCGACGACGTTTGGACCTCAGCTTAACGTCATTGTCAAGCCAAACGGGTGTACACAAAAATGCTAAACGTAATTTTTAATCAATCATAAATTTATTCGGCAAAATGAAATCATTGTCAAAACTCTTTTGGAAACCAAAAGAAAAAGGATTCAAGGAATTTTCAGTTTTTTAGCAACTTTCTAAAGCATTGTAGTCCTCACAATTTTTAGCTACGAACAACACAAAATAGCGTCGTTGAGAATTTTAATATTATTCTTTGGTTACCTGAAAGGGAGGCCTTTAAAATTGAATGATAATAATGTTCCTATATCAATGATTTCGGACAATCAACAGAACTATTTTTCAGAAAAAATCGAGGAAGAAAGTCTTTCATAGCCAAGCCATGTAAAAGGAATGTGGATTATTTTTGTGTTACGAAACACGTTGAAATCTATATCTTGTTAATATTCTGTTACGATGAAGAGTTTACTGTACCGGCATATATTTTGTTCAAAAATTTCAAACATTTCATATCGGCCTTTCAAAACTCGATCTCAGCCAAAGACAGGTCAAGTATCGACTTTCAAGTGAAATGCTCCAGCTATAAAAAAAAGACACCTTGGAGGGTACTGAAACTTCAAGGAGCTATCTATGGTAAATGTTTGATGCTAAAATAGCAAGAATTGTAGATAGGCAATCTGAATTGTATCGATTAAATAATACAACTCAGACTTTTTCTTTCTTTGCTCCAAAAAAGGTAGGCTTCGTTAAATTTATCCTAAATGGCCACACTGGCAAAGCTTGGATTCCCTGTATTTGATATAGGAGAGCAGGGCTGGCGCACTGCCTCCCACACAGACGCTTTTAGGCCAAGACACAAATATCACGTGAATTAGGGCTCCGTCGCGCGTTCCTCCCCCACGAACGTCTCCTCAAACGAAAAACCACTTCCGTTCAACGGCTGTTTGCCCACTACTTTAAGAAAGCAATCAGCATTGACGAATTGTGTTGTGCATAGCCATTCACATGCTGCGAAAGAATGCCATATAGAACACGAGTTTACCTAAAACTGGAAAGCGGTCTCTGATTGGTCCGTAATTCACGAACGGAAGTGGTTTTTCGTTACAGAAGACGTTAGTGGGGGAAGGGGGGGGGGGGGGGGGGACGCGTGACGAAGCCCTAAGAACGTCTGTGTTGGAGGTCATGAGAGCACTTGCCTTCCACCAATGTGGCCCGGCATCGATTCCCGGATTTGACGCCATGTGTGGGTTGAGTTTGTTGGTTCTCTACTCTGCTCCGAGAGGTTTTTCTCCGGGTACTCAGGTTTTCCCCTCTATTTAATTTGATTTGATTTGTTCTGATTTCAGTTGATTTGTAGTCTCCCCAATTACTAGAGCACTCTTGCTCGGCTGAATAAGTAATTTCCCGGCCTTCACATGAGGCACTTTTTCAACTCAGGTAATTTTTTTTCAGAAATGTTATGATAGTTAACAATTACGGGAACATAGCCTTCACGGTACATTCCTTATCCATGGCTCTGGGAATGTCTTTATCACAACTCCAATTTAGTTTCAATGTCGATACCGGCGCCATCGGCTCTTCATCTGCTGACTACAAAAACTACGGTGATCTAAACCGATCACCGTACCGTCTGCTTACTACGAAAACTACGGTGATCTAAACCGAAGGTCGTGGGTTCAATTCCCATCCTGGTCAGAGTTTTTCTCTGTCCTTGTGTGGGCCCATTTCCATCAGTATGGCCAACGCTCACGTGGTTTATATCGGTAGAAAACTAGCACTTGACATTACCCTCTAATAGTTAAGTCTACAAAAACTACGGGTGAGTTCGATTGTTCTTATTCTATAATTATAACAATAACAACGACGATAATGATAATAATAATAATAATAATAATAATAATAATAACAATAACAATAATAATAATAATAATAATAATAATAATAATAACAATAGTAATAATAATAACAAAAAAATCATAAGTGCAAGAGAGTTGTGACTGGAAATGAGTTTCCCGTGGGTTAACAATCGAAAAACGAAAGGATGAGGAGAAGACCCTTAAGTACGGACCCTTTCGCTGGGAACTGAGGCAGCAGTTCCCAGGCTACGAGGTGAAGCAATATAACATCATAATGGATGCCCTTGGGGGGTGGTCACGGGAGCTGGACGTCACTATGCGCGAGCTTGTTGGAGGCAGAGGCACAGACTTACTGCGAAGGATGCAGAGGGCAGTGCTCTCGGGTACGTTGAATATCGCCCGGACTTTCAAGGTTGCAGTCTAATGCTAACCCTAACCCTTTTTTTTATCAACGACTAGAAATTTTCGAAACAGACAAGATCTAAGACCTAAGACAAATTTGGACCGAGCACTGAGAGAGCTAATATATATCATTTTACACGACCCACCACCTACCCACGACCTACCTACCCACCCACGCGATTTAGCCTCACCCACTTCTTATAGTTCCTTGAGAGCAAAATGGGACTTGACTGTAGAATGGTATATTGAAATCAGGTTACCACTACAAGTTACGTCTTCTAAATCTTCCCTGAAACGAGACTTCTGCAAAATAATTATTATTTTTCTTTTCCCCCCCGAGTAGGGCCAATGGAACGTGACCTAAGACTTAAACTTTAGCCGTTGCTATCGTCTAGGAATAATTACACTTCCCAAGGAAATAGATTCGTCTAGAAGTTAAAGGAGGAGCTTCTACTCCTGAACGAGCCCGTCTTCCGAAGGAGGCTTTCCTTGTCGCTTGTTCTTTCCAATATTTTAGACTTGACAGGTCTCTTATTCAGATCTATGCGTGAATAATTATCATCTCTATATGACGATACTAGACTTTCGAACTCAAAGCTCTTGGTCGCTTTTGAGGAAGACCCAAAAAGGCTGCCCAAAAACCTTTCATCTCTGAAAAGTCTGCATTAAAGTGAATGATTCTTGTCCTTCTTGTAGCGCTCCTCTTGCGTTCTCACTTTGTGAAATAAGGACTAATTTACACTTCGCTTTTCTTGTGTGAATTCTATAAGGGCGCTCTAAAGTAACCAAGTCGAATCTTGGTTGTTGGGGAAGGAAAACTAAATAATCTTATTAGCTACAAACATTGCGTGGAAATTCGTCCGCAGCCAATAAATAGCTATAAATCATGCATCATTATTAGATTTTACGTTATTTGTCTGCCGATGCCTGTATAATTTTAGTTTCGCCGTTGTGGTCTCTAGTTTGTTAACCAAAATAGTTTCAAGCCGTTTACAGAATTTTCAACAAAAGCGGAGTCGAATGTTCTTCTTGTCAGCTTTCAGGCACAATTAATGACCTCAAGACTAGAGTTAATGTTTCTGGTTACTCAACTATGATTGACTCAAGATTCCTTTCCGCCGGTTCGTGAAACGTCGCCGATTCTAAAGATGTTGTCTCTAACTCTCCAGTCGTTGCTAAATCAAGGGCACTATCACAAAAATGTGAAGGCAAGGATGGTAAAAATGTGAACGATTCAGAAAAGGCCCTCCTTAATCTCACGAGAGAAAGGCTTTCTGTGGAAGACAACTGGGATGTACATCCAGAGAAACTCATTCGAAACATTGGCTGAAGACGTTCTCTTGTTGAAGTACTGAATGAAAAGCTGCCAATATCACTTCGAGATGACGATTCGGCGTGCGAAACGGGAAGGTACTGACTTTGAAAAGTACCGGATCTCCGCTGACGGTTTCCGCAAATTTCATGTCCCTGTTCTACACCTCCATCACTGAAATAATTGTCTGAATCCACGTCTCTACAGAACTGGTATGGCGTCGATGACGGAAAGGAGCCAGGCAATGCTGTCCGTAATCCGCTCGGAGTAAGGTGGACGGTGGAAGGTTTATGTGACGAAATACTTGAACAAGCGGTTGAGGCTTCTGCAGCGTGACACTCCAATACGTGGGGAGATGATTCAGCTTGATACAAAATCTTATCAATTGTTGACTCTTGAGTCGCTGCTTCGGAAGAGAGTTCACTTTTACTCCGGGATGAAGTGGTGGAGCTAATCTCAGCATGACTCGTTTTCGATGAAGATCTATCTGACGAAGAACTAGAAAGCGTTGACTGAGAATGTTCTAATATCCCAGAAAGATCAGATGCCATGTCCTTGCTGCTGTGAGAGTCGCTATCCTCTTCACCCTCTGACGATGTTTCGTTCGCTGAGACACCTGCAGGGTTCATTGGGCTTATTTGAGCATACAATTTATGGTCAGTGGACTGTTCGCTAGTTGACACTTGAGCATTCGGTTCCGCGGAGAGTTCGTTTTCATAGGATGAACTACTGGTGCTCACCTCAGGATGACTCGTTTTCGATGAAGATTTATCTGACCATGAACTGGATAGTGTTGAATGAGAAAGTTCCAATAGCCCAGAAAGATTTGATGTCATTTTGGTGCTGCTTTGAGAGTGAATATCCTTTTCATCTCCGGATTGTGTTTCCTCGGATGACGTTACCACAGCGTTACACTCCAATACACGAGGAAATGGCCTAATTTGACCCAACATTTTATCCCGGATTATTTGCCCAGCTAACTTATGGTCAGTTGACTCTTCACTTGTTGACTTTTGAGTCGTCCGTTCCTCAGAGAGTTCACTTTCACGGGATGAACTGCTGGAGTTCATCTCAGGATGAGTCGTTTTTGATGAAGGTTTATCGATGCCATGATATTTCGATGACATGTCCTTGCTGCTTTGAAGATCGCTACCCTTTTCATCGTCGGACGGTGTTTCAATGGCCGAAGACAATCGTTTCGAACTCATCTCGGGCTGAATTACATTGAATGAAGGCAAAGACATGACGTCTGTGTATTTCGAATCATCTGGAGGATCGTTAATATCACTGCTTAACTGAAGATGAATTGGCTCTATTGAAGGTACTTCAAACTCTTTTAAACTAATTTGGTGACTTAAATCACTAACCACCTCAAATAAAGTTTCAGACGATGCCTCTCTGCCTTTTTCTTCAGTACGGTCCGCACTTTCCTGATAGTATTCATCGCCTGCAACACCTTTACTCGATGACTCTGTTGAGTGTTTACCAGTTGCCAGTTGCTCATTTTGTCCTTCCGAGGATTGGCTCGCCATAGATGAAAAGCTAGAATGCATCTGAAGATCATTGGCTGTGAGTGGAGGCAAGAATTTCATTTGGATGTCTGTAAAACTAAGTTCGTTTTTGCTCAATCCTTCATCACGGTCAGAATGTCGTTGATGATGAGCGTGTGCTTCAGTGAATGAGACCTCACTTTTACGTCTCCGACTTCGAGCAGTCCTTTTCTTTCGCCTGTCGAAAACGAATGCATGCAATCAGCTCGTTGTACGTAACTTGATATATACACTTGGCAGAAAAAGGGCGCATTCCTCCAGAGATGCCCTTTTCTACTCCAACCTTCTGTTGTCATTTGCCTTCTTCCGTAAAGTCACCAAGTAGCTCGCAAGCTCGACTGATTAAAATTGAGTCTACACCCACTTGATACGATAATCAATATAACAAACTTTATGGTCAGTTACCCTTGGCGTCTTTTTAGAGGCAATGAAGCAAATGATGTGAGACTAATACAACAGAATGAATCTTTAACAATCGCGAATACCGAGCACATACTGAGTTGACCATGGGATTCCTTGGAACAACTGAACTTCGATAGTGTTCAGTGCGAGACTTAACCCGGCAGTCCAAGGCCCGTACCACTCGGCTATGCTGCTTCCCCTTTCTGTAACTCTTCCAAACGTTTTCTGGATAAAGCCTTTGATCACACACATTTACCTACAACGTCTAGCCATTTATGATGAAATCAAAACTTCAGAAAGTCAAATGACGAGGGAGGTCCCACTACTAATACTTCAAAGTGACTTTGAACTTAGCATGGAAATAGTAAAAAAACTTCGCTAAAACAAATATATATCACAAAGTCGTTCAGATCTGTTAATCTTAAGGAAGCTTTCCATTTGACCTAACTGATCGGCTAGACCGGGCCACTCTACAACGCCTTCAAATTAACACTTTTCGAGCATGAGATATATACCTCCAAAAGAATGTGAGGGATTGATCATGCAAGTGTTCCTTCAAATTGTTGCATTTTCTTTGCAAATAAGCGGGTCTGGCGGGCCCGTTCTGAAAAAGGGAAAGCGCCCTTAGTTACGATATCAATACTCAGAAGAAAAACAAAGGACTTACCAAATGTATATGAAAAATACAGCCAAAGCACCAACAAAAACGGCGCTGCCGAAACTAATTCCATAAAGTACAGCGTCCTCAGAATTTTGTGAAGAGGTCGTTGTAACAGAATCTGAAGATCGAAGTGAAACACAACTAAGGAAACACAAGAAAAACACGTGAAAATTCTTAGATATTGGGGTTGAACAGAGGGTGCAAATGTTCCGTGTGGTCAAAATCCATATCACCTCGGCGAAAACCAGAGCAAGAGGTCAAATAATAATTAACAGACTACAATAATAATGCCATGCAAATAATTATCTAGCAGGATGAAATAGGCATCCTTTCGGGGAACTCCGCACTGAAAGGCGGCCCGTTGGTGCGGGCACGGCTTTCTGAGCCACAAAGAGGCCATCAGAGCTCGAACCTCCCTTGCTCCACATGTTTCGATTTTCGTCCGATCCGCTGAAAAGCACTGATTCTGAAGGTTTTGGTTTATGTCAGCGTACGTGTTCAGCATCTCTAAATGTTCCTGGTTTTATTGTCTGTCAAAAAGACTGGCAGCGTTTTACACTATAACTAAAAGGCAATTCATGCTGAAAGGCGCCCGAAAACGAGAAAACAACGTGCGGAAACATTTGTTGCGGAAGCAAATGTTTCCCGTTTGCTTCCCGGGAAGAAAAAGTGTTTCTGAATTTGTTGAGAAACATTTTGCTTCCTCAGGAAGTATTTCCTCGTTTAAGCGCCGACGAAACATTTCGGGAAACAATGTTTCCTCGTTTGCGAGTGCCTTAAGAGAAAAGTACTACAGAAAATTACGCTTTCGTCTTCAAAACCAGCAAAACTGAAAACTTACCTTCGTGAATAGTAGAGTTCATTTCCAAGAGAGAGGGCATAACTGCCGCTGTGCAACTTAAGACCATAGCCGCATAGTTCAAAGAAAAAAATCCCAACACAACAACACGGAAAATGATGTGTTTATCCCGCTGCATTGAAAATTTTCAAAAGATCGTACTCGAGACAGTTTAACTGGCGTCATTTATGCTGACGATGAAGCTGGCGGGAAAAGCGTTAATAGCCAGCGCGCGCTCACGAACAGCGGTAACGAGGCGCCACGAAAGCTTTGAAATGGTAGTAAAAGGGTTCTCCTTGCTATGCGGGTTTTCTCGATTTTAATGACCAAGAATGTCATTTAAAATCTTTGCCATCTAAAATCCTTCGCTATCGTGCACTTTCAAGACAATCATGGTGAAAAGGTCGGTTCGTTTTCTTAGTCCTGAAAGTCTCCAGTTGAGCTCTAGGAACGACCACTCCATTGAACGACTGCATCAGGAGTTAAAAACTACAATAAAAGTTTCTCTCGTCGAAAATTTGATGGACAGCTTTTATTCCTCCACAAAGTAATAAAAAAGAGCAATCAATATCTTCGTCCAAGGGCAAGACGATCACACATTGAAACGCTGAGAATGTCGCAGTACTGCCTTTTCGCAAACAGTCATAGTGAAGTAAAAAAATGTACTATTTACAAGGTGTGTACTCGTATTTTGCATTTTCTAATAGTTTGCGAAAAGACAAGTCTCTTCCACAGACAAACAACGAAGTGAAACAAGACGTCTAAGTTTTGACTTCGAGTGTTATTTCATTTTATAGACGAGAAATTTATTATTTTGCAATACCAAAATATTTTTCCCATCTTGCCAGAACGCGAAATGTCGCAAAATGTCAAAGAAAGGCGAACAAATTGGGTCAGCTTGAGTTTCCTGCATAACTGATTGGAACTTTTCCACTGCTGAGATTGTGAATCATAGCGGCTATCTGCGCCTGTCGATCAAGTTCCGACTGTAGTTCCTTGATCGCCACTTCTCGCTTTTTTATCACTTCTTCGTTTTGTCGACAAATCAGCTCCAGCGACGACAGCTGAAAGGAAACAAAAATGAGCTTGATGTGTGATATTAGGTTTGGCAAGACCTTGAAACGTCAAACGTGTCATCAAAAAGACGAGAAAATAATTATGGCTGATGGGGAACCTTGCGTCACCTTGCAGACAAGTCAAAATCGCCTTTAAAGACACGTGGGATTCTCAAATCGTGCGTTGCGAAGGTCACGTGACCACATGAAAACTTACCTTATGCGCCAATTCTTTTCTTTCTTTGTCGGCTTTTGATAAATCACTTTTCAGTGATTCGTTTTTATTTTGCAGCTCTTCATTTTCCTTTTCTCGCTGCTTTGTTTCTTCCTGTTGTTTCGAAAGTGATTTACGAAGTTCTGTGAGGGGAGGGAAGGACGAACACGTGTGATTAGCTCAAATTTTAAGACCATTCGTTTTAGTCTAAACAAGAGGTTACAAGTAGCTTATATTTTGCCCGAAATTTTACAATCCGATAACAGACCATTTTACAGTTGTAGCTAAGTTACCTGTCCTAAGAATGGAAGCGAGGCTGCCGGTGACCCTATTTTGACACAGACCTTTGTGCTTTTCTTAAGGCCGGGACACACTAGGTGATATGTCGTTGCGACACGTCGCGGGGACAAGTCGCTGCAACAATTCGCCTCGTGTGACACGGTTAATTTCGTGAAAATCATTGTCGCTGCGATCAGATGCACGAATGCAAGCCAGTTTGAATTCGTGCGACTGGTCGCAGAGACAAAATTCGCGAACGGATAGTTGTCGCACCGTGTATACACTTCCCGCAACAAGTCGCTGCGACAACATATAAATGAACAAATGAAAGAGCGTCATATTGTCCGCCATATTGAATTATAAAACTACTTCACATTCCCCCTCATACAAGATCACTGCGTGTACACTGAACAGGCGCCGTGTTGCAGCGAATAGACCAATTTCGATATCTTAAAATTCAGTCCGAAACAAAAGGCATCATCTCGAGGCTCTGAGGAATAAATAGAACGATTTGTGAAAATCGCGGGCAAATAGCTTTACTTGATTTCATATCCGCAGTTCATGTATGATCCAATTCATATATCATTTCATCGTTGATTCATTCCTCACGGGAACAATGGAACCCACAAATGACCAGCTCCCAACGTCAGTGGCTTCATAGCTCAGTTGGTTCGAGCGTCGCATCGGTATCGCGAGGTCACAGGTTCAAATCCCGTTGAAGTCCTGAATTTTTCAGGCTTCTCTACGCAATTGCAAAAATTGCGTTCACAACTGCGAAGATCATAGCTTCACTTCATAACGATTTGTATGAGTTTATTCCCCAGAGCCTCGAGATGATACCTTTTGTTTAAGACCAAATTTAAATATATCGAAAGCGGGCTATTGTTTTGCAAGTAGCACACACGGAACGACTTGTCGCAGAGACCCGTCGCTGCGACTTGTCGCTTAGTGTGTCCTGGTCTTAAGGTTAGAGCGATTTTCAATTGAGTGCCGTAAAACCAAAACCAAAGTCATTACTTTGGCCAATCAAAAAGGACGGAGACAATCCAGTAAACCAATCAAAACTCCACGTAATTACACGTAGCCGACACAAAGCGCCGGAAAATGTGCAAGCGCGAGCCGCGACGGATTGGTTTTGGTTTCACTTCTGATTGGTTGAAAAAGTGGCGCGACAACTTTGAACCAATCACTGAGTGAAGTAATCATAAACCAAAGCAATTTGCTAATTACTTTCGACACTCAATTGAAAACCACTCTAATGTAGACTAATTAGAATTACACCAAGACAATTTACACAATAAACGCAGTGAGATCTGTATCGAAACAAGGTCACCGGCAGCCTCGCAGCCATTCATAGGCTAGGTCACTGAGCAAACAACTGTAAAATGGCCTATTTCTTTAAAGTTCACGGATTTGTCCAATGTATGCGTCACGGGTCACGGAGAGTACTGGCAATTAAAAACTTAAGAACGCGCGGGCAAATTGCGACCTGCAGGAAAAAAACTCGAGCCGGATATATACTTCGTTTCTTCGGACAAAATAAATACAAACCTTATTTATATTAGCTGTTCTAAATAGTCGAGTTCTTTATTTAAGCCAGACGGTATGCTGGGATTTAAGAACAGGTGGGAAGCTAGCAAAGCAATACACTGCTTTACGGAAACAAATGAAAATTTATTCGAAAACCAGCAAGTGGCTCTATGCACAGCTTGCGACCACATCTATTTTAACATCGTTCCCCTTTTCTCCGAGTTGAACGTTCAGGTAACTCTGTAATGAATCGTTTTTGCGGTAGTTTCGTGGGTCGATTATGGAGACATCGTCTCAGTTCAAGTAACTCGAATGGTGTTCCTCAACAAGCAACCTCACCTTGACATTTGCTATCCTTTTCTTTTAGTTGCTGCACAACTTTCTTTCTCTCCGTTTCAAGTTCCTGGAGTTGTTTGGTTGTGCTGAGGAAGAAAAATAACTTAGTATTATGAGATATATAGAGCGGACAGCGCATAAAGGTCAACTGAAGGAATACCCACATGACGAGGAAACTACCTCTTAAATACATTTTCTAAATTTTTTCGCAAAACCGTACCTTTCCAGCGAATCACCAAACTTTACAAAAACATTATCCTTGGAATAGACCGTACTCGTATTCTCAGTATTGGACTGGAACTAGCTTACAACGGAGGCTAATGCGGCAACTTATTTGATGCACACCAGATGAAGGTAAAGCAACTACTACCGGTATTGAGCAAGAGTCATCTGAGTATTGATTTATGATTTGCGTAGTTTTGCATGGGCATCCTCTGGAGAAGTTTGAGCTACCCACGAAAAGTAGCTTAATTTCGTGCGCATGACCTGATTTATTTTATTCTCTCCACTGACTCTACATGTATTCAAAATAGCGTCTGCGTCTGCACTCAAAACGCGATATTTACATAAAATTTCAAATACCATTTTTTACTATTTTTTTATTTATTTTTAATTTTTTTTTTTTTTTTTTTGCAGTTCACCCCTTCCGCTGATCCAAAGGTGAGGAGTGGTCAAATTACAGGTTTCAGAAGTAAAGTAGTGCTTTCTTTTTGTCGCGTGATCCTGAATCCACGTCACAATTCCTTTGTTCACCGAGGAAACCGAGTGAAAACTAAAAAGTTAACAGTGCCAAAATAGTAGCAAACTCGAACATTTACAACATTTTAAATTACGAACTCGCGACTCACTTAAAGTGCCCCTGTGAAAAAAACCACTTCCTTTTTTCCTTCAGATTTTGAAAGTGTGTTTGCTTAATACCTGACTGGCAAAATTTTGAGCTTTGATTTTTATCCAAAGGCCGTTTATATACTTTGAGTGTAAGTCTTGGATTTCACGGTCCGCCATTACTCACGTTCAAAACTGACCGATTGGACCTCAGACGGTTGGATCCAGGGAAAAGTGACGTCAGAGGCTCACTAGCTTAAAATTTCAGCGTGTGAACGCAGCTTATTATATATGCAAAGCGTGAGTTTAAAAGTCTGAGAGCCCAAAACCCCCTTGCTGCCTATTAATTCTGCGGCGTACACATATATTGCATTCTTAAACTAGTGAGCCTTTGACGTCATTTTCTCCTCGATCCAGCTCTCTCAAGAACATAATGTTAGTAATGGCGGACCATTAAATAGGAAAATTACAGTTAAACTAAAGAGGTGTCTTCTTGAAATCAAGGCTTAAAACGTGGGTCACTTAGTGTTTTGTTAACATAGTTTTGAAATCCAAAGAAAAATATGAATTGATTTTTGGTCACAGGGGCACTTTAAATTGACTAGTTTTTCGTACACGTGCCTAAGATAATGTTTAGACTCAACAGTGACGATACAAAAAAAATAGATCAAGGGCACTTTAAGCCAAACACCAGTTGTAGCAATGCAAAACCAAGGCAATCGGAAAATTACTTTCGACGCTCAGTGGTAAACTTCTCTTTTGCGTAAAAGGGCTTGCTGGCCTAAGATTTTTGCTTACCAGTCATGTTGGCTCTTTAGATTATCATTGTGTCGTCGTAACATTTCATTTAAGTCTGACAGAGCCTTGTGTTCGTCTTGAGCGGCCATAAGACTACGTTGACTCGTTTCCAGCCTGCAAAGACAGAAATGTGAGCAAATATAAACAGGAGTTCATTCGAACTTTCTTTTGTTTCCATAGAACTGCATTGCGCATATTCGCTCCTCATAAATTCCTATGCCATAATTGTATTGTGCACCGTTACTCAATACTGCACATCAATTCTTGGAGCCAATCTCGACCTCAGAGCTCTTCTCTTTACTGAGGGAGACAAGAGCTCTGGGGAACCCTGAAACAAAGTGTCTTCTCATTGGTTTTCGTGAAGAACAATCAAAAGCGTCTCTAATTGGTGCATTCATGTTAGCACGAGGACTGAGCAGGCGCCGTAAGGTTCAAATAGCCAATTTCTGGCTAAGAACCCTACGGCACATGTTCTCCTACATATAGAGGTCCCAGAGGGCCTTGGCTCGACCCGAGGCTCTGGTGACGAGAATGCACTGGAGCTCATAGAGTTTCCAGGCTGAATTTTCTTTCTTCGGATTGAGATTAAGCTTAATCCAGCTACTGAACACTCCGAGTCCTCTTGAATTGCCCCTAAGGGTGAGTTTAGTCTTTCCCTGTTGTTGGTGAATGGCGTCTCGACAACTTGAGCGACATCTTTAGAGTCCTCGAAGCGTCAGTCATCAACAACAGGCTTTCTGAAGAACACGTGTCGTGACTATCCTGCGTGAACACAAAATCGTGCTCTCGCGATAAGAAGGCAGTTAATAAGACTGACCTCTGTGACTGCTCAGCAAACGCGATCTTAAGCTGTTCGTGTTCCTCTTCAACAACCTTAAGGTTTTCGTTGTGTCTTAACATAACTTCCATCTGCAGGAAACAAAAAAAAGCCAGGAAGACTAAGAAAGATGTTAAAAGGAATAAACGCAGCTGAAATCAGAGCATGGTCAAGTTGACGAGCGAATTTGACAGTACCTCTTTAGTTGCGGCCTTCTGAGCTTGAAGCAGTTCGTTTATCTAGAGAAAACGCACAACACGTAGGGGCATGTAAATGGTAAAACTGTAAAGTGGTATAAAACCGAAGAGTCGTCTCTTTTGTTAAACACTGCACCATTCGTTGTATTTAATAAGTTGTGCACGACTTCTCCCAGTCAGCTAATTTGTCTTATAGTTGTTACAAGATACTAACATTTGTTGTATCTACTAAAGTCGTTCACGACTGCCCAGTATAGCCTTGGAACACGTTAAGAACGTCTCTCGTAATTTTCTTTTTAAATGACACCATTTCTATAATTTCGAATTGACACTATCGAACAATTTTCGCTGTTTTTGTGACGAGGATTCCAAGGATTTTTGCCGTACATGAAATCGAGCTCGAGCCACCATTAGAAAATCCCCAAAGAGAGCCCTTACACACTCGCATGATCAGCAGATGCATTTGCGTTTAGAAAAGGACTGAATAAAAATAAGAAATAGAAAGAAAATGACTGAGTACAAATGCAAATAGCATAAGTTCCTTTGAAGTTTCCGCCGCCGGTTCCAAGCCCCCCTTCATTTTTCGCCACGTTTACCAACTGAACGCCTGCAACAGGCTCGAAT
>NC_090885.1:20199325-20201825 GCF_036669925.1 Montipora capricornis | reverse complement strand
TGGCAGCCTGACCCTGCATAAGAAAGAGCCCATATAGCCACTATCATCATCATCATTAGCATCATTCGCTCCAACAAAGGGCAGAGATTCAAAACATATTTTCCTACCTATGTGAATTTGGCAACCTTATACATGTATGTACATTACACACTGTACATGCCTGACATAAATTTCCATGCTTGCTGCACTCACCCTCTTAACGCATCACAGTTTCTTAAAGAGAGTAACCATACTAGAAACCCAACATTGTCTGCTACATTGTACCACATTGTAGGTGGTAAAGGTCCATGGAGGTCCGTGAACAAAATTTACAAAATCCTCTTAAATGTAACTTGTGGTGATGATGGATTTACGTAAGTTGTCAATGTGTAAGGTTTTTGTTGTTAAAATTGCCTTCTCAGATTATTGTTGGAGTACATGTACATGTAATTTATGACTTGACACAGCTCCCAATACTGTAGAATCCCAATACCCATCACAATACCCTACTGAACATGATTGTACTGTAATTGCTCAGAAATGAATCTCATTATAAAAAATCGATCACTCTTACCTCGTATATCTCTTTGATAAAATCAAGAGCCTTTATAGACACGGTTGAATGGGTGTCCACTGACTGATTGACCCAGTATAAAACAATATCATAAGAACTGTTGACGTTTGGGTCCTTTGGTTTGGAGTTTGCTGGAGTTAGTAAAGCTTTACACACAAGGCTTCTCAAGCCAGCCACTGTACAGAATGTCAACAAGAGCTCAAACACCTTGAGAACAGACAAGAATTGATTAAACTCAGCAGTGAATTTCCTGTCCAAAAAAATTGTGGTGTTTGGCCTTTGACACACACGTTAGTTTTTTGAAGACATGTCACCACATGAAACAGGACAGTCTCTATTTCTCACGGGCTTCAGGCGCTTAGGAATGTGATCACGTGCGCTTACCTACATGGTGTCATTTGTTGATCACGTGCGCATAATTCAGAGACATTTGTCAGTAACGGAAAGTCTTACGTTCTCCGAAAAAACAGTCTACCTGGGAAATCTTTAGTTAATCTCTAGTTTAAAACTCGAAAATGGTAATGTTAGATTCCCCTACTCTGATCAAATTTTCGTTATGTGCATCACAAATAAGATGATTCTGAGAAAAACGACCTTGAGAACAGACAAGAATTGATTAAACTGAGCAGTGAATTTCCTGTCCAAAAAAACTGTGGCGTTTGGCGTTTGACACACACGTTAGTTTTTTGAAGACATGTCACCACATGAAATCTTTCAGGACAGTCTCTATTCTTTTTCTGAAGTCTAGTTGAGTCTGATCAATGGGGCTATGCAGTCAAAAACTGTCCCCTACATTAACAGTACCCATTGACCCCTGGGAGGGAGGCTTAACAGATTTGACTCTGTCTAATGCCAGTTGATTTTACTTGTCAACTGTGGGCATCCCAGGGCGTTTGAGGTGTCCATGGGTTAACACAAGATTTACTGAAAAACTGTAAAGACTAAAGAGTACTTACATGTATCACACTCCACTCATACCTCTTTCTCAATACCAGAAACAGTGTATTGCAAAAATAGAAACAGCATGTACCTTAGCAACTTCCTCAGCTTGGTGTAAGTGAAGTAATGCAAGAGTCTGTTCCAAATAAAACGGCAAGTGTTCATGTCTGAAAGAAATCATAGGAATAGAAATGAGGGTCAGTATTCTAGAAATAAAAGCTACTGTTATGCTCTCCCTTATAGTCTCCTTCCCAGCCGTTTTTTGGATGTCACGCAACGCTCCCCTTAAAGAACTTTGGGGGGAGCGTTGCATGACATCCAAAAAACGGCTGCGAAGGAGACTATCTCCCTTAAAGACACAACAAAACTTTTAATTAATTCTCTTCTTCTGGGATAATCGATGCTCATCCTTAATGGCTTATCATGTAGTTTTCAACGAATGATTTATGTATACTACAAATAAATATTTATATACTGAATAAGATAATATGAAATTATTATATGTAATAATTATTCTCATCACCAATGATAATGAACTTACATTAAAAGAGACTGTTGGATCTTGGGGCTGACAAGTAAGTCAACAAACAAATCCACCGATGAACGTCTTGTTGTTGGACCTTCGCCATTAATAAGAAAGGTGAACACTAGTTGGAAGGTCTGATGGATGTTCTTGGAATTAAAAAGCTTGGCAAGCGAAAAGACAGAGAGAAGATAATTATTATTTTAATGACAAATGACACAAAAGTTAATAGGGAGCTTAAAGGGGCTAGGGCACGCTATTTTAGGTAATTTTGTTTAATTTTGTTAATTATGAGCTCTAAATGTCAAATTGGGAGAGCAAGAGTCTTTCATTTGCAAAATCACAGCCACACAACAACTGGAGAATGATTTTCCAGCTGTGTAAATGACATTTTGATATAGACTGATATAAATTTGAAAAAACGGTGGGCCAACGTTTTTCAAATTTACCCAAATTCAATCCATTTCAATCCTCTCCAGTTTTGT
>NC_090885.1:20184325-20186825 GCF_036669925.1 Montipora capricornis | reverse complement strand
GCTGCCTCACTCCACTGAGGTGCGGGACGAAATTAAGTAAATAATGCCTTACATGTGCTGAATTTTTAGTTCTCCCTGATGAAGAAGAGAGGAAGAGCTCTGGAATCGAGGTCAGTTCTGCGGTCTGCATATAGCGACGTCAGTTTTATGCATGGTGGTCTATGCTGGTTTAAAAGTTTCAAATGAACAAAAAACAAAAGAAAAAATCAATAACTCGGACCAGGGGCCCGTTTCTCGAAAGTCCCGAAAACTTTTCGGGACTGAAAAGCCATCTGTAAAATTGCCAACCGCTTGTTTTGGAAAGCCGATCTTTTAAGATGTTTTCAAGGTAAGAAAAAGCAAAATAACTGTGAAGTTTGACGAATTAAATGCCCTCTGTTCTTAAGTTACAAAGGGAATTGTGACACCCGAAAATGGCCCGTAAATTTTCGGGACTTTCGAGAAACGGCCCCCAGGGGCCCGCGTTTCTCGAATGTCCCGAAAACTTTTCGGACCCCAAAAGCCATTTGTGAACTTGCCAACCACTTGTTTTGGAAAGCCGATCTTTTAACATGTTTTCAAGGCAACAAAAAGAAAAATAACTGTGAAGTTTGACGACTTAAATTCTCTCCGTTCTTGAGATACAAAGGGAATTGTGACACCCGAAAATGGCCCGTAAAGTTTCGGGACTTTCGAGAAACGGGCCCAGTCCGTTATTACCGCGTACACAGAAAGAGAGCATAAATGTCATCCAAAATACGGATAGCGGCAGTTCGGCACTTTCTTTCGACAGTCGCTATTTTAGAATTCAGCGGTTATTTAATGGTGTGAGATTAGTCAATTGAAAGTTCTGATCATCTTTTTCCAATTTCCTTATTAACAACTTCTAGTAAATCCTTGTGTTACTCCGAACAATTCAAGATGCTTGAAATCATTTCTTTACGCAATAAGTTTAGTTTTCTTTTTGTTCTCCAAACTCAAGAAAGTAAACAGCATTTCTGAGAGCCTCATTTACAATAAGTATACGGGACACAGGCATCCGCGAGGGTTCGCTCCCAAGACACTTGTAATCGGCCTTACAACGGAAAATAGCCATGTCCGGCGGTACCTTCTCTATCGAAAAGCCTGAAGATGCAATTTAATTTAAGATGCAGCCAATCTTACTATCCTCCTTATACCGAAATCAACTGTGGGGTGGCTTTTTTTTAGTTCAAACGCAATGGAGAGTGAACTGCTGCTGTTCACCGACATATTTCGACGGACTGTCCTTCGAAACATGTGACTTTTCTTAAAGTAAAAATAAAGAGCTGCTTTGAGTAACAGTGCTCCGTGATAGCCAAACCAAAATTATTTGAAGACGAAGTTGTAGTCTGACATGATGCTGTAAAAATTGTTCAAAGTCATTCGATACGGGGATGAAAATATCAGTGTTATTTACAGCTGAACGTCCGCGCCCAATAGCAGGTCCCTGTTATGGCAAGCGATCAAACTATTCAGCGCTTCATTTTCAAAGATAAATACAATCTTCTTTGACCTAAAAAAAGAGCAATTTCCTCTTCCTTACATGGAAAACAGGAGAAAGTACTGAGATTTTACATGACTCTGCATCGTTGCGCCAGAACTAAAACTACATTTCGTTTCATATCACGGAGATGTCGTTATGGATATTGCTATACCTGTCAGTCAGTGGGAAAAATTCACTCCGTTCGGAAAATTGGCCACAAGTGGTACGTCATTAAGTATAAATGAAGATCCAGCCCTCTCTTCTGTCACTTTCCCTTTTTATTTACTCTCCTACGTTTATTGCTTGTTCGAAAATCAACGACGGTGGCATCGTTCATGTTGACTCTTCGAAGCATGTGAAACTTAATAATTGTCGTTATTGGGAGTGAGTTCGTTTAAAGAGGGGATCATAACCAAGGTCTTTATCCCCTACAAATGACATGACCGGAAGAATGACAAGTTGTTTCACTGCGATTAGTTTATTACAGTGTTTGCTTTGTCTTGCACTGAAAATCACAGCTCAGAAAAATGGATTTCGCGGGGGAGCCAAATCGTATGAAATTCACGTTGAAGCGAATCCGGTAGGAACAAATCTCCACTACGAGCTACCCGAGTCTAAGGTAAAGGCTTCGAGCAAGCAAGACTGGCTTGTAGACAATGACAATGCGGAGATGCTAGCGATGAACAGTCCTGTTTTGGCAACTGTGGACGTCAAACACCCCAAATTTAGCATGAAAGGACTATGGCCTGGTTATAAGACAAGTTTTAAGGTGCCCAAAAACGTCAATGTCGCCTCAAAGAGACATGATCTTTTCAAGTCGAAGTACGAAAAGCTCAAGAAATTGGGACAGATCGCAGGTATATCAAGTGGTTACCAAGCTTCGGAAGAACAAAACGTAACTGGCAAGGAGGAATCCGCACCTTCCAGAAAAATACTTTCCAGAATTGCGGGACAAAGAAAGCCACCTTTGAGCACCAACGAAATGCTAAATTTTTCAAGATTCCTCCTTCCGATCAC
>NC_090885.1:20174325-20179325 GCF_036669925.1 Montipora capricornis | reverse complement strand
CTCACCTTGCCATATCCAAACAAACCAAGTTCCTCCTCCTCCACACAATCATACAAACTGATCAAACCTGTCCCGCCATCCTTCCTCTACACGAACAACCTCACTACACTCCTCTTCTTGTGAAATTCCCCAAACACCGTCAACCTCTTCCTCAACTTCACATCCATCGCCGTCAGTCCCTTGTCATTCCAATCCAAAATGCCCGCACTTTACCACACCACATCTATAGCCCATGCGTTTCTCGCCCTCATCAAATTCCCACCGTACAACTTCGACCTCGCCACCAGTTTCATCCTCCAATCCTACCCAAGCGTGTACCCAATGTTCTCCCTTTTCAACAGCATGGTGAGAGGGATCGTCGTAGGAACAAACTACAGTGGAGGCAAGTAGTCCCCATAGAATAGTCCCCGTTTGATCTCCACTTCACCCAACTGTTCCCCATTTGAGATCAACACAGTTTTTCAATTCCTCATACTACCACACATCAAACCCTTCAGGTTGTGAGCTACCTGCACTCTTTCCAACATTTCAACAATCCACGACTACGGCCTCATTAAATCAGAGGCCTCCCGATAATCTATCCACCCCATCGCCAAACACCTTTTCTTGACCCGAGCCTCCCTGAACACCGCCTTGTCTACCAACAAGTGATCCTTCGTAACCTGTGGCCTCTTCCTACACTTCTTGCGGAAACAGCCTATTACCCTGCAAATGTCCATACAGCTTCTCCGCCCTGATCACAGTGAGTAGCTTCTTCATCAACGGCAAACATGCAATGGGCCTTATGCGCGATGACGTCTGACTAGCTAATTTCACCACCAAGCCTTTCTTCTTCCCCATCAGCCCCAACCTGTCCGCAACTACATACGACCCAGTACACTCCTCCACCTCCAGCAACCTCGAAATCTACCTCACTCTAAGACTCGGCTCCTTCACCCACCCCCTTACGACTCTGTAACAGCAACATCAGTACCAGATTCACATCCCTCCTCACTTTCTGCATCAAAACCCATCAACCCTTCCTCATTGTCACGTTCTTCAAACAACTCATTCCACTCGGCTTCCCTGATCACCATCTTGTCCTGATTTGCACCAACCTCCTTTCCAATCTCATCTCTTACCATCTTCTCAATCTCACCCCTCTCCATCTTTGTCAAAAGATTATTCAGCTCGAAGCACTTCAACTTTGAGATCACCTTCCATTCTTACCTTAGCTTGATTGTCCTTAGCTCAGCCCTTTACTGGAAATACCCACGCTGTGCTCTCTACGCCTTTATAACGCATTGTACGTATATTGTTTACAAGTAGTTTTCATTTAAATGTACCAAAAATGCTGTGAACTCCATGAATAAGTAAAAAGAATATTGAAAGTAAGTCTACTATTTGTGTGGAGTTTTTAATATGAGCTGGACAGTCCCCATGTACTTACACTGTGATCAAGTTCTTCAGCTTTTCCAACAAGGACATCTATCTTCTCACCTCGTTCAAGAACTTTTTCTATCAAATAAAGTCAGCAATCAATAATCAACAACCATGATCGAATCTGACACAATAAAACAAATTTTGGCTGATATAATTACATGTAATTTCTGATAATTTCTGGTGAAATAATTTCTTGCTCCTATTAAAAAGACTTTTCAATGGCCCCAAGCAAGTAGGGATGGCACACAAAATTAACAAAAAAACAAAGAAACTGGGTTTAAGGCAGGTTTTAATAGGGTCAAGCCACACCTGTCTGAAAGGGATCCACAATATATAAGCCAAACAACAGGAACTCAGATGTTTTTTTGTTAAGTAATGGTTGGAGCATCAAACATAATATATCAAACACCAGAAGGAGTGTTTCATCGGATATCCAAACACCAAGAAGCGAGTTGAAAAACGAGGCCAAAGGCCAAGTTTTTTAAGCGATTTCCAGGTGGTTGGATATCTGATGAAAACACTCTTTCGAGTGTTTGATATTGCTTCTCAAAGGAATCAGTATTTTAAGAGATATTTGGGATCAAAGTTGGCGAAATTTTATGCTAATTAAGACCACATATCCAAATTTCCTTCACAGTGGTGATTTCTTTTGTTTTTGGCTTATGAATTATTAATGAGTTTGAGAAGGGCACTTCAAAAGCGGTCCATAAATTTTAAAGTCAATACCCCGGTAATTAAACTATCAGTCAAGTATATCACACTTTGCAAAAAAAAAAAATGAAAGTACATTATTATTGCAAAACATGTTTCAAGGACATAGAATGATGTTTATAATGAGCACTGGTGTAGGTCCACTACACAACAAAATGTTTCCCATTTGGCTACAAGAAATTTCATATTAACAAATGTGACAGCTTGTCAAAGCCTTTCAGGGTTACCGTACAAAGTGAATTAAGACTGCATGGTCAAGAACTAAGATAAACAGCAAAACATGCTAGCATAGACAAGGTTTATGGTAAATATCACAAGAGAGAAATATTATTGACTCTCTTGACAAAAAAAGTAAAAAAAGAATGGGTGCCACTGACGGCAAGGCGACTATAGCGAGCCACAGTGCACTGGTGGCTCAGTTGGTTGAGCATCTGGCTTCCATACAGGTGGTTGCCAGTCCAACTCCAGCCTGACCAACTCTTAGGGTCTTAAAACAACTGAGGATAAAGTGCTGCCTTTGTAATTACACCTGCATATGGATAGACTTTCGAGTCTTCTCAGATATGGACTATAATAAACCATAGACCCCATCTCACAAATATCTTGTATGTTCGTAAGTTCCCTGTAGGACGCTAAAGAACCAACACCCTATTCAAGAATATTAGGGAATGAAGTTCCCAGTGTTGCGGCTGTCCTTTGTGAGGGTATGGGTGGGTGGGTATAGCAGGTCTACATCCGCTAAATACCAGTAGCTGTCAAAATGTCAATCTGCTCAAACAAATAAATACAAACAACCAAACAAACAGTACCATCACACCAACACATGAAGGAAACGCGGCATATTTCCTGTCAATCATTACCTATATTTTGAGTCATGACATCTTTTACTTCATTTACTTCACGGCGCACCTTCGAAATCTGATCAGTCTCGTCATGAGATGGATCTGAAAACAAAGTCTACAAAGGAAATTAAAACTTTCAGTCTAACTTTACATTAGCAGGACTTTTTGATAATCCAGACTTATACCTATAGTCCCTTTTTCTTCAGTACCATAATGTTTAAGTATAGTAATCTGTGGAAACAATTTTTCTTTAAGTAAAATGTTGAGAGGTGCAAACTGAACTTTTGCAGCTAACAGCAGAATGACAAACTATAACACGCGAGCATGCTATTCTTTTTGCTACCAGTTCACTTTTCACATGCACTTGAATTCAAATATTTTGCTCGGCAAAACGTTGGATCACCACGAAAATCTACCCCAAACTCAATGAGTCTGGATAGTCCAGGTTGGCTTTAAACCTGTTTCAAAATTATTGAAGTCTTCTACAAAATATAACATATATATGGACAACAAAGACAGTGCAGTCCACAGAAAACAGATAAGTATTACTTAAACTGTTAACATTAAATTATTTTTTTAAATTAGTATCTTACCATCTGACTAGAAAGTACTTGTCCAAAGTCTCTTCTGAACTCATATGCATAAGCTGTTAGTGCTCTTTGTTTTAGTGAGCTGTTCACAAAACGTTGCCTGATCTATGTGTTAAGTTGACACAAAAGAAGCAAAATTGATGAAATTGATGAATGCTCTTAGACTGAATACTCAGGTCAAGAGACAACCTTACTACTGACTCAGCCTTGCAATTTTTGCATGCGACTCATAGACACATGCAGCTTTCATAAAATACTGTAATATAAGGGAGTGCTTTTGCACTTTTTTTGCACTTTTGTATGAACTATTTTCAGTTGGTGATTATTTTCTTAACCCTTTGACGTCCAAACTGGCCTAAACTGGCTGGACTTAGTATTTTACTCTGTCTAACGCCAGATGATTTTACTCGTCAATGGGGAACCCCTGGGAGTCAATGGGTTAAGACTATGTAATTTCACAGTCAGACAATAATTATTTAAGGATCTTTGCACCAAAATCTTCCTAAAGTGAAATTTTCTTCATTTCTCGCCTAGAGTTAGGCCATACAGTACTTACTCCAAAAATGAAAAAAAAAGTAGGGGGTCACCAACTCTGTTTCAGAGAAAATGGCCTTAATTTCGATAAATCGGTCATAATAATGAGATGTAGCCTCTCATCTGCTCATCCATCGAAATCATAAATATAAACTGTTAAAGTGAAGGTTTCTGTGCATAGGTCTTTACTGCTAGGGATGTTGTAAACAGTAGAGTTCATCCTCAACGAGCGTTTTCGTAAGCTCTACCTGTTGCAACCACTTCCAGAATTCGACGGCAGGAGAAAAGAAAATAATAAAAAAAAAAGATAACTCCTTACAGCGGTAGTTTTATCATTTTATCATATTTTGTAGATAGTAAGTAAAGTAAGTGATTCGTGATTAAAAAAATAGGGGTCAACAACGCAGACGCCATCTTCATTTGGTTAGAGTTTTGTATAATATCTCTCCATTGCTGTCATGCTCATCTTTTGGAGTGTGGTTTTTGTGAAATTTGATCGCTGGCTGTTTCCTTGCAGGTCCGCACTATTCAAGCTGGGCATGACCAGGACGAAAATACAATTCTGCTTTATTTTCACAAAAGTAACAGAAAAGAACTTCAAAAACATGCATTCATTTTGAACTTAAGTTCATAGGGTAATAAAAACATTTGAAAAAAACAGCCCCATTAAATTTACACAACAATTTGTCTTAGAGTTTTCCAAACTTTCAGCCACTACTCGATCAGCTACGTTTTCCAGAGCTTTTCCACCCTCCTGTTCACTTCTCGTTAACGTTCCATTATGATTCGAAAATAAATATGCCATTCTTTTGCCGGCCTGGAATTTTTTCCCCGGCATTTTTGTCACCATGTTATTTTCAATAATGCTTGAAAAATATTTATGAAAGTCAAGTAGACTTGT
>NC_090885.1:20151825-20166825 GCF_036669925.1 Montipora capricornis | reverse complement strand
TGCTCAGAACGGAAAACTCGTACACGCAGTCGTCCTTGTTCTCCGATCTAACGACCTTGTTTCTACAGGACGTCGACGCGAGACTATGATCGTCGATTCGTAAGCTCCCTAAAATCCATGACAGAACGCACACTTCCATCACTTGATAAAGATTTCGCGATGGAATCGAAAGCTCGTGTTCCCTAAAAACTTTCAATCTACTTAAGTTCGTAAGTTGTTCATGTCCAAATATTTTTCCACTTCTTTTTTGCTGAGTAACAGACTATCGTAATTAGGCAGTCGCAAAGGACCCAAGGCTCTGGGAAACTCTTTGTAGGAGAGCATGCGCCGTAGGGTTCTTATAGCGAAAAACTGGCCATTTGAACCTTACGGCGCCTGCTCACTCCTCGTGCTAACATGAATGCACCAATCAGAGACGCTTTTAGTTGTTCTTCAAAAGAACTTGTACCAACGAATGTGATCAGAAAACATTAATAATTTTATACAAATCACTTGTTCGATCATAGTTGGAGTATGCTTCAAAGGTCTGGTCACCTTTTACTAAAGAAAAGATCACTACACTTGAGCGTGTACAAAGACGTGCCACTAAATTCATTCTGAAAACTGACTTATGTTATCCTGAGAGACTTGACGAACTAAAACTTTTACGTGTAGAGCATAGAAGAGAGATACTGGATCTTTGTTTTTTCTTTAAATGCCTCAAAAAAGCCTCATGTGAGAGTTAGCCCTACTAATGGAAATGGGCCCACACAAGGACAGAGAAAAACTCTGACCAGGGTGGGAATTGAACCCACGACCTTTGGGTTAGATCACCGCTGCTCTACCGACTGAGCTACGTACAAGGTCAGAAGGGAACCAGGAGCCCATTGACGGGAACATATGGTTCATATGGGGTAGATACTTAGCACTTCACATTACACTCTAATCAGTTAAGTCTGTTCAAATATAAGTGCTACACGGCCAACGTTTGAAAAACCGTAATCCCTCCTTGTACTCTTTTCCGAGTTGTGCCTATAACAGGGAAATTAAGCACCAGACGTCTTTGAGCCACGGACGGCGACTGGAAGTGAGGTGTTATCCTATTTAACTTGTCTTGCGCTACTATAGTTACATCGCTAAGTATCTTTTCGCTATTAGGGACGATTAGTTTAAAACTCTGGGAGAGATGACTGTCCTGGAATGCAAAATGTTGTTGTTTTGCGTCCCTGCCTCAAAAACGTCTCGTGATTAGCGCCATAACCTCAGCACGCGCTTGTGTGTGCAAAATTATTAACGCAAGGAATGCCGTTATTGTTCGTAGAGCCTTCGAAGAATCTCTTAACCCTCTCCTAAACCCAATGAGGGCTTACATGCTTTACAAAATGGGGAAAATATGAGAACTATAGCTGGAATTACTCCCAGCCACTAAATACATATGTGCAACTGTTGCCTCACTATATGCAAAGTCTTCAGTTCTTTCAAGGAAATATACCGCTTCATCATCCGCACAAACTTGACATCTACCTGGAAACGACAAAGCAATTATAAATAATGATGTCCGGATTAACTACACTGCATTCCTTTCAGTCACACGTTGTTCTAACGCTCCATTCCGCTTGAGCCCTAGGAAGTGCGATTTACTGTTGAGCCGAAGTCCCTCGAAAACATTTTGTTTGCTGACCATGTTCAGTTTGCAAAATAACAAAGTTCAAGTTTCTTCAAATTACAAGTCAAAAGCACAGTTGAACTCGGGCACCCGGAAATATGCGTTCGGAAGCAATGTGGTTCTTCAAATATTATTTCTATGCAAATTCTCGAATATTCGGACATCGGCGAGGAATTTTCGGACCATGTGTAAAATTTTCGAACCACACTTTTTTTTTTTGCTAAAATCTGTACCGGTGAGATATTTTAAAGATAACCTCCACTAAAACGTGGCGGAAAAGGATGATTACGGTAAACTAGTAGTTTTTCGATTACATCAACACTAGACACCCAAACATTAGGTTCACTATGGAAAAAGAAGCCCATCACAAATTACCCTTTTTAGATGTTCTAGTTGATAATAATGATCCCAATTTTTTTCTAACTAGAGTTTACCGTAAGAAAACCTTTACTGGGTTATTAACTAATTATTTCAGTTTCACTTCGTACTCTTACAAAGTGGGTCTCATCAGGACTCTTATTGATAGGGCCTATAAGATTAACAACACCTGGTTGGGGCTACACGAGGACATAACTATTAAAGCTTATGGAAATCCTAAAAAAGAATCTTTTCCCTGCCCATTTAATTGAAAGGGGTTGTAAACCGTTACATTACTGGGACCCTAAGTAATCATTGTCCCCAGGGTTCCCTTCCCACTTCACCTATATTTTATTTTCAAGTTAAGCTACCTTACATAGGCCATTTTTCTGTCGTCACTCAGAAAAAGATTCGTCTGTTTATCAAGCGCTACTGCAATGATTTGGACATCAAACTAGTTTTTTCCTCCTTTAAGATAGGCAACTTGCTTGGTGTGAAAGACCCTATCCCTGGCGGGCTTCGTTCACGTGTGGTTTATAAGTTTGCATGAGCGGGCTGTAATGCCTGTTATGTCGGCGAAACAACCCAGCATTTTTCCACACGCGTGCGTGAGCACGTAGTCAGTGATAGGGCCTCTCACATCTTCAAACACCTACAGAATTCTGTACATTGTCGCACCCTGTCTCCATATTTTAGATCACGCCTCTACTACTTTTCAACTCAAGATAAAAGAGGCTTTTCATATTCAAAGAGAACAACCTTCTCTTAATCAACAATTGCATCACGTAAATCTAAAACTATCCTTTTAATTTTCACATTGTCACGTTTTATGTAAATTCCGTTGTTACTGGCATAATTAGAACTTTTTCCTACTTATAAATAGGCCTTATTCACGATAGCCGCCATGTTGGTTTTTATATTGTCATGCAAATTAGCCATGCGTTATGCTAGGGGACAAGCATTGAAAAAAAAGGCAAATTGCGGAAAATCGGCTCAACGAAATATTGAAATAACAAAAGTCAATTTTAGGATTTAGAATTTAAGTACCTTTTATAAATTTTTTATCTCTTTTGATTGCCTTTGACATTTTGACTTTCTACTTCGTTATCTGCTCATTTTTCACTAAAAAAACGTCGAAGTAACTTGTGTAATGATTGTATTTTACTGCTTAGGTGATAAACATTCAATGAACGTGAAACAAATCATCTGTCTGGCTAGGGTGTTCATTATAACCTCTCGAACTTGTGTTGTTTGCCCCCTAAGAAGTGTGTAGCTAATTTGCATGATAATAGCAAATCCAACATGGCGGCCATCCTGAATAAGGTCTATTCAACTTAACGCTTTGTACATTAATCGACTGAAGATGACAGAAGTTTATGTCGAAACATGTCTTGTAATATCAAACGTTTTGTCGCTTTCTTTAAATTTCGGACTTGCCTGCTGATATCAAGACCCTTTGGAAACTAGTTTTCCTTGAAAACGAACAAAATTCGACAGGCATAAACTAGAACACCTAGAACACTGGACAAGATAAATATTTTTAAAGAGCGGCGCCGAATTCACTAGGTAAGAATCTATGCGAATTTATTAAGCGTTGCCGAATTTGGAGAAATCTAGTCGTTGGGTGCCCGCCCCAGTTCACGTGACCATTCCATTATCAAACAAAAAGAAAAATCAGGGGAAGAGGGGTGGGTGGCAGCCTCCTTTGCAGCCGTTTTTCTGTCGGTCCCATTCTCCCTTCCAACAAACGACGTTTTTGGGGAGGGAGAATGGGACTAGGGTGGGTGGGGAATTAATTAGTTTGTGCATTCAGCGTTAACTTAACAAAAATAACAAACAACACAAAAGAAATTCTGTCACTGGAGCAATGGAAAACGGAGAATGAAGACACACATCACAGGAGTCATGACGGAATATGAATGAATGAAACATTGAACTTTACCATAAACCATTTGGGATTGTCCTTTTTAGCAGCCCTTTGCAAAATCAAAAGGAGAAAAACACCTTCTAAATGGCAAATTATTGAAAATGATCGAGTGCTGTAAATCGCATTCCATTGATAAATATCAAAAACACTGTTAATCTTAATAACTAGTATTACAAATTATTAGAAAGTCCTTTCAACACGTACGGATCATAGTGGGGATCTTTTGGATCAAACTGTGTATCATCCACATAGCTTTCTTTCACAATCTATTTGAACAAACCCAAATAAAAATGAGAAAACACATTAAGCTGGATACAATTCAAAATCCAACAGGATGGTCATTTCCACAGTAAATGAGTCAAATACTCAACAGTGGCAAACAAAAAAACTTTCACTAGTTTAACTAAAGCAACATGGGTTTCATTTCATTTTTCAGTACCTCTACTACTCCAGCTACGCCAGGATCTTTGCAATTGCTATGGTAAAAGAAAGCTAATTGGCCAATTTTCATCTGATCACGCATGAAGTTCCTGGCCTAAAAACAGTTGAATACAAGCATATGACTGAAAATTATACTGGTGAAACAATTAGAATTGAACGAGAAGTGACCCATGTTAACAAATAGTAAATGGTTCAAAAAAAAAAAAGAACCTTAACTCCGAGAGCCATATTAACAAATAGTAAATGGTTCAAAAAAGAAAAAAGAACCTTAACTCTGAGAGATTTGAATTGGGTACAAAAATGAGTTGGCCGAATCGGTTTACCATCAGAAATGACCAAGCAGCAAGAGACAATACTTGCTTAGCGAGTCTTCTAATATAACAGGGTC
Source organism: Montipora capricornis (assembly GCF_036669925.1). Taxonomy (NCBI): domain Eukaryota; kingdom Metazoa; phylum Cnidaria; class Anthozoa; order Scleractinia; family Acroporidae; genus Montipora; species Montipora capricornis. The sequence continues at coordinate 20,162,067 of NC_090885.1, read as the reverse complement.
AGGAGCAATGTAAAAAGGGTGGGAGTAGTGGGAGCTATAGATAAAGATATAGGAGGCAGAAGCAAAGGGTATTTGAAGCAACAGGTCCTGATTTTCTGTTATCCCCAATTCTGGTAATTTTTACGTACAGCCCATTATTTAAAGAAGTCTGGATGCAAATTACAGAAGGTCCAAGCTGCAAATTAATTAAAGGACCTATCCAACTGCTATCACAGTAATTATCTTAATACCTGGTAATTTCTAACACCATCCCAGCAGGCAGTTTGGTTTGGTTCACTCTTTAGGTCTTCAATGCCAAACTACAACAAATGAAATTCAGCAAAACTATTGTCAATGACAGCCTTTTGATGACATTGTAACCTTGCATTCTGAATAAGTAGTAAAAAGTTTTAAAAAAGGTTTTCATTTAAAGGGAATTTCCACTCCAACAAATAAATAAAACTAATTACATCCCAGGAAATATTGTCTAGATACCATATCATTATGTGATTTCCTGTGAGGCAGGAGTGGAGATTTAAGCAGTGAGTAGAGATTTAAGCGAGAGTAGCAGCTGCATGGGAGAGATGAAAGGAAATAGCCAGTTTATTGGTGAGCCACAACATAGCTTTGAGTAGCAGAGGAAGGGAATACAAAGCCTGCGTGAGATCTGCTCTTTTATATGGAGCAGAAACATGGGCATTGAGGAGTAGACTGTTGGATGTTCTATGCAGTTGTGATGCTGAGATACATGGCAGGAGTGAGGTGGCAAGATGGGAGATAAAGCAGTGAAGTGGTGGCGATATGTGGGGTTCAGGACCTTTCTGTTAAGTTGAGGCAGAAAAGATCGAGATGGTTTGGACATGGGAAATGGGGGGGAGGGGGGTGTGTTGAATGAAGTGGAGGAGTTGACAGCCAACAGCCGGTAGGAAGGCCTAAGAAAAAGTGGAGCAGGTGTGTGATGGAAGATATGATTGACTATATTGGGAATGGAGGAATGTATGGCAAAAGATCGACAGATGTGGAGGACAGTCATCGCCCATCCAACCCCATCTTAAATGGGAAAATATGGACGTTAAATGACAATGATGATGATGATAGCATATCATTATTAATAGCATTTAAGTTTATAGCTGCATGGATCAGAGGATTGTGGAAAAAGACATCAAAGTTACACAGCACTGAAGTCAGAGTTTTCTAATTCTGAAGGTGATAAACCAACCCAATGAGGTACCTTTCCTAATATAGTAACAAATTTTAAGTTACCTCTGCTTACCTTAACATCTACTCCTTTCTCAAATCTGCTTTCTGGTTCTGACTTCATAAGCCATCTTGTGTATTGTGCTTGCTATGGTGCAAAAACACAAGCATGAAAAACTGGGGTCGCAGCTGTACATTGGGGAACAAGAGAACATGGCTAATTCTAACTGGGGAACAGGGAAACAAAGACAAAATATCTTAAGAAACAAAGGATCATATACCATTTTAGGGATTAAAAAGCTGAAACCAAGTTTCAAAGTAATTTTGCGCACAAGGGAACACAAGCAAGTTCCCTCCTGGGAGGGCCTTGAAGGGGTATATGAAGAAACGTCACTGCCTCTGTTTAAGAACCGCCTTCAACCCACAGGCTTTTCAACCGTTTGTTTTAATGTTATGGAAATTCGCATTGATTATTGTAGCAATCTGATTGGATGAATTTCAGCTTTCATATGTGAAAATTGTTCCATGGCACACCTATGCCTGCAGCCTCAGAGTGAACATAGGCCTTTAAGGTCTAAAACTAGTTATTTCTGTTATCCCAACTATGTTGAATGGTAAAATAATAATTTTCATTCTTCCAGTTGTTGACAATTAATATAGAACTTAGACGTCAAGATTTTTTTTACAATTTCAATATCTATGATTGTCTTACCTGTTTGGGAGTCTTGGTGTTCTTTGTGTTGGTGCTCTGGCTTTCTGCAGAAACAAAAATGCAAATTAATTTTATTAGAGAAAAGCAAGTAAAAATATATAATACAGTTAATTAATGGGACACATTTTTTAAGTGAGTGATTAACCCACTGACTCCTGGTGGTTCCCCATTGACGAGTAAAACTCGTCTGGCATTAGACAGAGTAAAATACTAAGTATGGCTAGTTTAGACCGGTTACAAAAAATTGAGAATTCATGTCCAATATATTCCCCCAATTCAGGAATGGCCTTATTTCCTGCAGTACTACTTTATAACACATTCTTCTTTTTCCTTGTTTTTGACACCATCAGTTACATCTTCGAAATGGGTAAATTAACATTTTTTAACACTCTCCAACATTGCTGGAACTATGTAAACGTAACAGGCAATCATATTGTGACCGGTATGGACACAAAATGCCTACAAACTTGATAATTTGCATACAAACTGAATAAAGCACAAGCAAACTTGATAAAGTGAACGCAAAGTTAATTAATGGCACCCAAACTTAATGAGAGGCGTACAAACTTTAAAACTTGCATACAAATATCATCAATGACAAACACGGATGTAAAAAAAAGGCATACAAATTTTATAATACGCAAAGCTTACAAACTTAAAGGAATGCTAACAAAACACAATAAACAGCTCGAAAACGTAATAAAATGACTAATACTCTAATAAAATTGAAACAGTGTATTTCTTGCAGATTTTAGGGCTGTAACTGTTTTAAAAACTTTTTAACTTGTTTAAATTGTTAAGTGAGAGACAATTTTGTTATATTTGTTTCAATTTTATTAAAGTTTCAGCCATTTTATTAAGTGTATTCTGTTTGACAGCATTCTGCTAAGTTTATAAGCTCTGCCTTCTACAAAATTTGTGTGCATATATGCATGTTATTAATGTTGCACATTTCATGTCGTACATGTACATACTATGCCACAGAACAATCAGGTCTCCTCCACCAAGCAACATAATTGAAGAAGGCTTACAAAAAGCAAGGAATTGAAGACGAAAATTGATTAAAAACGTGTGGTCTCTCCCTAGAGGTACGAAATTATGGGTTATAATGATGCGTGACTGATGCCAGAGAAGTGCGATTTTATCAGCGAGATGTGAGGTAAGTTAGAAAGTACTTTCTAGCCTTTCCTTCATTTAGGTACGAGTGACAACCCGGGAATTTGAGAAGTCGCTTAAATCGCATTTAATCAGGAAAATAACCACACAAAAACCGAGAAAGTCACCACGGCAATTTAGTACGGCTTTTTTATTGAAAACTTTTGCGGGTAAATATCTTTTTCAGTTTGTTATCGAGATTCCCGTACAAATCCTTATAATTTTTACTCTCCGAGTCTGGGCCGCCTGTGGCTACAGTAGCTCATCACCACCACGATAATTGCCAAAAACTAAAGATCTCTCATTGGCTCCTTTTGTTCGTCCACCAGCAATAATTGCACATTGCGGCATTGTTATCTGTCTCTAGAGATTGGTTGCCAACCATCTACATAGTCTCTGTATGCCTCGTTCTCCAAAGCCGCTACAAGAATACAATAGTGGCCGTGGCATGTATTCTAGAATCTCTCCCAATTCACATAACTTAAGATGAAAAAAAAAACGCTCTGAAGTATACCTAAGCTGCACTGATAATCGCTAGAAATTACATGTAATCTTATCATTCCCATTCATAAAGCAACTGTTGTTTACGTCTTGGGACCAGTAGTACTAGTGTAGCAGCTCTCGTAACGTATAATTACCCAAGCTGAAAACAAAGCAGTAACGTAGCAGCTCTCGTAAACTGCTATTGTTTGCTATTGCAAACAGCTTCTATTGTTTAAGTCTAAGTCATTGTTTCAATCTGGGACTGATGCAGCTGATGGAGTCCGCACTCTCGTTGCATCCATTTATTAACGAGCACACATACAGGACTCAAATCGAATGAGCAGTCAGTCTTCAAATTGGCTCAGAAGCGTTACCTTGTTTGCTTTTCTTAGTTTGCTTCTCCGCTGGATCTGACTCAACTTTGCGTTTCTTAGGGGCCATTCCGAAATTCGGTAGCTACTTGGTGTGAGTACCAACTGATAACCCAGAATGCAATGCGGCAAACGAAGTTCTTCGTGTGGGTGGTGCCACTCTGATCTTATCATCCTTGAAGATATTTTTTGAAAGATCGGTGTTTAAAATCAAGCGGATAGCAGTCTTACAAATGGTTTTTCAGGCCCGAAAGTTTTCGGGACTTACGAGAAACGGAATGGGGACCTTGAAAGGGCCCATTTGGCCGATTACCGTGATGGGACAGACTCAAATGTGGGAACCTGCCTTTTTCGGCAAATATTTCCGGCCTCCCGCTTTCGCTTAATATTCTCCCGGTTTTTGAAACTCTTCCTAGCCAAGGAAAGATAATGTTTTCTTTGTTTAACCAGTCTTTTTAGCACGGTTCTTTTTGGTTTTTCTGTCAGTTGAAATTGTCAATAAATGAAGCCCAAAGCTTGACCAAACTCCTGACGGTTTCTATTTTTATGCTACATTCCCCAGGCATGCAAATATTTTCATCAAAAAATGTAATGGGGACCAATAGACCTTAGCTTTCATTGCCTAATAATTACTCCACTATTTTCCATTCAGTGTGGTATCAAAATGCAGAAAATGGCATCTTAGAGGCACATATCTTAAAAATTTTCCCGGGAGAGCATACACCCAGACCCCCTAGAGCTCGTGGGCGCGGCTACACCGCTCGCTACGCCACTCCTAAAACCTCCTTTTTTTTAGTTGACAGGGTTGGAATCTCTGGTATTTGGTCAGTGTGACCTGCTGTTCATGATAAGATGAAGACTACACGAGGCAAAGTTTTTTTTTTTCCTTCAAGGCAGATTTGAAGGGACTTTTCTCAATCCTCCCAAGCTTCGCTTACCTGGAGGCTAAGGTTCAAATACGTCAGGAACGATAAGCCATGTTCTTTCGTCAATACAAGACTACAATAGGTGAATTCTAATGATTTCTGCATGCATCTCAATACACTCCATTTCTTGATAAGAATTTTTAAATCAAGGCAGATACGCGTGAACGTTACTTAAGCAGTATCAAAAGGGAAGCCTAGACCACGATTTGAACTCACCGCTTCGCCCGATGTGAAGGAATCCAGAATCCAGCAAATTTGAGACTTTGGAATCCGGAATCCACAGTGTGGAATCCTGAATACATTGTATGGAATCTAGAATCCACATATTTCGATGGAATCTAGGATCCGTTTCGACGGAAACCGTGAGTTTTAAATCCGGAACCCACAACTCGGAATCCGGGATCCACTATTCGGGATCCAAGGGCCACCTGAATTCCTTTACATTTAAACGAGTTGTTAAAGGTAAATTAACCACCGTAAGAAGATTTGTGAGCCAGCGTTTCGAACGGTAGCCATGGAAAAAAATCCAGGTTTGATCAGGGCTCGAGCTCAGGACCTTGCAATTGTGTGCTGCACTTCTATATCAAGCGAGATATGAAGCCATCTGGGAGTTGGTCAAGTGTGAGTTCGAGTTATATCCCGAGACGTGAACGAACATAGTTAATCGAGGGACTGGTTATGAAACCTTAAAACTTTCAAAAGCGAGAACAATGTCGCAATTTATGTTGAATTAACCGTCACAGTGCACAATCTAGTGTTTTCGCTTTGCACGGGTTCGCAAATTAGTTGCGCACACATGGTTTAATCGAAAGATTTGATCGGTTATATTCTCCAAAAAGGGTGTGTTTTGTGCACTGTCAACTCCAAAAATACAAACAAAAACATGAAACAAAAAGACTTGTCGAGTTTCATAACCATCTCCATGAATTAACTATGTAACCGTTGGGGGAATGAATGATAATCGTCTTTGCATCCGATCTCTCAATCTCAGTACGTAATAGTAGCAGGATGTTACTGCTGTTGCACTGTTACTGTATTAAGTTTTTAAATAAAACCGCTAACCAGAAACGATGAAAGAAAAGTGTGGCGGTTATGTATCATAGGCTCAGCACCACTGACTTCCTTTAAACTGCCCAAGACATTAAACATATGACAACTTCCTTGACATGATCATGAATCTATACCTCCAGTTCAATTTGATCACATTGGAGCCGCTTATTTTCAGCGGTTTCAGTAATTGTCACGTGCACGTTACTTAAATACAGTGGAACCTTCAAGGCTGGTTTTCACAAGCGACGGAGTCGGAGTCGTAATCAGAAGCGCAGAGCGATACGATCTAGTGAAAATCAAACTGTCGGAGTCGGAAGCAGAATACCGATTCCGTTTATGACTTCGACGCTTATGATACAGTGAAAACTAGATTGTCGGAGTCGGAAGCAGAAGCGGAAGAATAAACCAATCACAATTCTTTATTCCAAAAATTGTGATTGGTTGGTTCTTCCGCTTCTTTTCACTGTGTCATAAGCGTCGGAGTCATAGGCGGAGTTTAAAGAAAATGGGAACGTTCCGATTCTTCCGAATTCGATTCCGTGGAGCTTATGACTCCGCCTACGACTCCGATCTTTGATTTTCACGAGGTCATAAGCGTTGTTACGACTCCGCTTACGACTCCGACTTTGATTCCGTCGTTAGTGAAAACCAGCAAGCGAAGGCAACGGGGAGTGGACTGTAATACATACTTGGGCAGTGGTTTCACCCACATTTATTCAAATGTGCGATCAGTTCATATAGGCGATCCGCTCATACAACCTCACATTTATTTTGAAACTGAAGAACAGTCAGCGAAGAAAATAACATATGTATAGATCAGAGTAAATAAAAGTTGAAGCTTTTGAGGTCGCGAATACGAAAAGAAAAAAATGAAAAAAAGCGGTTGCTTTCTTCTAAGGGAATTTGTTATCGCATTTGTTTTCTTTTCGTATTCGAGGTCTCAAAAGGAATTGTGATCGTTTCGCCCAAACTGATGTGTTCACGAACAAAGCACATATGTGTCACGTTTTCTACCCGAAATAGTTTAAATTCAGGGAAAGATTATGCCAGTCCCTTTTTGTATATAGATAAACTTTCAACTTTGTTTACTCCTAGTTCTGTTATTACGTATGTGGTGGACGGACTTTCACTTCTAGCGAACGGGTTTTCAGTTAGGGCAAACTGGCTATGGGCGAATAGGTTTCGAGTAAAACGACCTGCTCCCAAGCAACCAGTTGTTGCTGAGAGAAGGATCTGAAACAAGCGCATTCGCAAGCAAATAACCCTAAGCCGCGATTTTGGTTATTGGTAAAAACTTCATTTAGAAAAAAGTTCTGAATTTGCTTTACAACGTTCTCAAGGAGAACGCAAATATACATATATTCAGCATTCGCAGAAACTGCGATTACGTAGTTCGTAATTTTCAGTCTAGTTCGTAAACACCAATCACTGGTGGTAATTTTTAAAATAAAACGATCGCCATGACAAACTGGCGTTTCATTTGATTTGTCAGTCTATTTTCCCGTTTCTCGAAAGTCCCGATAACATTTCGTGCCCGAAAAGCCATGGATAACTTGCCACCGCTTGTTTTGATAAGCTAGCCTTTTAACATGTTTTCAAGATTATAAAAAGCAAAATGATAGTGAAGATTTGTGACTTAAAACCTCTCCGTTCTTAAGATACAGAGGGAATTGTGACACCCGAAAAAGGCTCGAAAAGTTTCGGGACGTTCCGGAAACGGGCCCTCAGACTATTAACGATCCATCTTGCTCCTCTAAGATTTTCTACGCAGAAGCCTCTCCATGGGGTGTTGCCTTGCGTGCACGTCTTCATGTCACGTGTTCTTTGCAGGTCAGAATTAGCAATTTAAAATACTTGAGAACTCAAAATGAAGAGTCTGTCTTCCTCACGCTAGAAATAAAACGACAAAAACAACGATCTTAAGAGCAAGAAAGAAAAACAACATCTAATAAAATGTGACGGACAGATTGCTGTCGAGGGCTTCTCATTTCACTATAAGACCGATTCAGCCATTCAGCTAAATCAATGTTGCACCCAATTCAAATCTCTCGGGGTTAAGGTTCTTTGTGTGTTGCATTTGCATGATGATGCAGCATTTACATTTAAATGATATGGAAATACTTGGAACAAAACGTTTTATTCCCAGAGGATTTGGATTGGGTACAACACTGAGTTAGCCGAATCGGTCTATATTATCAGAGTTTTGTACACTATGGTTGACTGACAAATGATTGGTTATGTGCCATGGCACCTTGCCTTGCATAACGCGTCTTCGCGTTTAAACTCCGTTATTCGGAACCTTAATAGACCTTTTCGGCTTGTACATTTTGTTTTCCCAATACAGATCATGTGATAATACTCAGGAGGCTTGGTCCTTTGTTTTGTTCATTAAAGAGAGTACATGCAGGCATATTCATGCATGCATGCCCTCATTTTAATGAACAAAACAAAAGACCAACCTCCTGAGTATTATCACATGATCTGTATTGGGAAAACAAAATGTACAAGCTGAAAAGGTCTATAGGGAGCTTAAGCACACGCGTTTTTAAGACGCGGACGCCAACCGGAAGAGAACGTTTCAAGTGCCAGGACAATGGTGTCTCCCAGATTTTAATACTAATCATTTCTAATGGAGAAAAGATACTTAGCAATATAAATGTGGTTGAATGAAGACAACTTAAAAGGGAAAACGGCCCACTTCCGGTTGCCGTCCGCGTCTCAAAAGCTCCCTAATAATTAAGATCTACGACGGCGACGGCGACGGCAACGGCAACGGCAACGTCGACGGCGACGTCGACGAAAACGTCCGCTTTGCTCTATCACAAGTCTCTAGCGATTATTTCATCTCCGGCTCGTTAGATCACGTCTTCCAATGTGGGCGAAGTATCCTAAAAATAAAGTGGTACGAGCGGTTTCTGAGTGAAAATAGAGTACGACAGATTATCCATTGCATGCCCACGTTTTCGTTAAAACCTCAAATTTCGTGATCCAAGTCGTCGTTATGCAGAGCACCGCAAAAATACCCAATGATGTCAACGTTTTGTGGCATTGTTATTGACGTTGCCGTCGCCGTCGTCGTTTCTTGGGCTCCCTATTTTGCACACTACGGCAAGGAACGTGCCAAAACTTGTCCGCGCGTGCAGCACCGTCTAACAAATAACATTAAATTTCCAGCCTTTGTAATTTCTTAAACTCCGTGTTATATTCTTGGGTTTCACTCACGTGATCAACAGCCACGTTTTTCAACTAAAACAAAAGAAGACGTTAGCATAATAATAGCTTTCAATTCCCGGAGGATTGGATCGGGACACCAACATGGCCGCCATTTCATTGTTTGGGGACACCAACATGGCGGCCGTGACGTCATATGAAATCCAAGAATTGACTCATTTACTTTGGGGATTTTCGGTACTCCATTTCAGCTTTGCCTTTGTTTTGCTAAAAAGAAGGGAGGTTGTTCGTCTGTCACTATGATTATATTGAAGACAGAAATCAACAGACCTTGATCCATCTTAAAAGTTTGTTAATGGCGTTGATAGCATCTGGTTTAGTCACAAGTGGGCTAAAGGTAGCATACAACTCGAAACCCGACGTAACCTGTTGTGAAAAGAGTAGAAGAATACGCTAATTTAAGGCCGCTGCATATCAGCAGAGACCGCATCCCGGTCTCGAAAGCAATCTTGGTCGTCGGTTTAGGGGCGAGGAATTTAAAGTTGCAAGTTTATCCGATATCACATACTTTTCCGTAAACGCAACCCTGGATTATTCACGAACTTCAAACGAAAGGTATATGATAAAAGATTAAACTGGCAAATTTTAAGGGAAATGCCGTCACCCACTTTTACAACATAACGTTTTAAATTTCCGAAAATCTTTCCTTTTGCCGCAAAAAAATACCTAAGCAAAATTTCGCAGACAAACATACTGAAAAGGTAAAAGAGCGATATAACGTTTCCTCTCACAACTAAATCTCACCCTTATGAAACTTCTAAATAAATAAATAAATATATATATATATATATTATTTTATTTTTTTTTTTAAGTTAAACAGGTCTGGAGCTTCAAAAGAGCTTCTGCTCCTAGCGGATTTCACACCGAACAATAATCCCTTTCGGGTTTGCCTATCCTCAAAGGTGGCAACTATCATCGTGATACAGTCAATACTTATTCAATTTGACTTTAAAGTCGAAATTTTCACGAAGAACTTAACACATTGGATACGTACCCATCCCAAGAGCATCTCTCGTGTGCCCACGTGACACAAAATTTTCAAAGGTCTGGCTGCAGAGTGGATACGATGATGGAGGTAAAGGTACAAGCCAAAAAGTCTGGAAACGAATTAAGATAGCTAAGAAAGAACGCTTACCTT
>NC_090885.1:20136825-20141825 GCF_036669925.1 Montipora capricornis | reverse complement strand
AAGAATGCATCACTGTAATTTATTATGTTTGTTAACAATCAACAACTGCATCTGGTTGAGTGAAGGATCATGGATGGTTGCAGTGGACTCCAGTGGACAGTATGATGTTCTTATTCATGACAGTTATGTCAACCCACCTGTCAGACCCAGTGTGCCTTGTGCATCCAGGGCCCAGTTGTCGTAAAAGCGACTTCCGGATTACAGTTTACTGTAGTTTTTTTGTTCAGTTATTTGCCAATCAAAAACGTTTCCACAAGATTATTTTGTAGCCTTCAATATTTTCAGCCATACTTTTTATGTCCTTCAGCATAAAATCAAATCGTTCATTGAAGATTTTTTAGAAATGCAAGGCCTTGATTGGTACCTCGACCGGTATATCTACAGATTGCAAATTGGTGTTAATCAGCTTACAAACAACTGGGCCCTGCGGCTCCTGTTAAAATGTGCAATCAGTGGAATTCAGAAACGAGGAGGAAAACTACTATAATAATATGGTGCTTGACACACTCCAGTCTTCAAAATTGTGGTGAATACCACCCTACTTTGTTGTTAACTACGGTAACCTTACATGGAATTGAAGTGCAACAAATAGAAATGGTTTATCTTGTACCTTATTGTATTTTTTCCAACTTGAACAAATGACACTAAAGCTTGCATAACTCCCATTAAAGTTGCAAGTTTGTCCTCATTACCATATCTAGCACATGAATAAAGAAATCTTTTATTATTCACAAACTACAATTCATAAAATCACTTATGATAATAAGAAAAGCAAATAATATTGTATAGGAAAACATGCTGTTAATTTTCAATTTACAATTCAATGGTTATTTCTTGTCATCATCAAAATCATAACTTAGTGACACATGGAAGGCACAGCTAAGATGAAACAACATCATCTGTAACAATTACTACCAAAATCACTAAACTGTTTGCACTCCGATAAAAATGATCGATCGCATTTGAATTTCGACTTGCTCATGTGACCATTTGAAGCACCCCGATGTGTGACTTGTCATTCTTGAAATGAGCAAGGCCGTGGCAAAATAAAGAAACAAACCGCGGAATGAGATGAATGTGTACGAAGAACTTTCCACCATTTGGAAATGATATGTGGTCACTGATGGTTGAACGGAGGGGGAGATGTTTCAACAGAGTTCTACCAGGGACGTTTTAGAGATATAGGATTAAAGTAGAAAATGAGTGGTCTTACAGTTTCACACATATGGAAGACATTTTGTCCCGCCTTCAATGTTCCACAACGACCGATAATAACAAACAAGAAGAGATGTCAAATGTTTTCTTTTACATACATACATATTTGCAACATTACTGTACTTGAAATCATTTTGATTACTAAATGAAACAGTAACTGTTTATTCGTTCTCCACGACTGACATTGGCATGTTGACGATTCATATAATTTTCGCAGAGAATTTGTCTTTGAATTTACGTCAACCAAAACAAAAACAAGGGATAAAAACTCAACTTCTCATTGGAGTGAGACTTCTCTATCGATTCCAATGAACAACTGCCTCGCAAGCGTATGACATTTTTATTTTCTTCTTGGCTAAGCGTGCAAGTCTTTACACTACCTCGAAGTATCCAGCTTTGCCATGTATGATACTGAACGCCTGCTTTTGATCAGCAGTTACAGTACCCTTAGCTGTGTGATGATGGAATTAATTTTCAGTTTCATGTTTGACAAAACTCATCTTCCATATTTTTGAAACTGAAAGACCACTCATTTTGTACTTTAATCCTATGTCTCTAAAACTTCCTCGTAGAACTATGTTGAAACATCTCCCCCTCCGCTCAATCAAAAGTGCATTAAATAAAAGCTTCAGTCAACAGTATTAAACACTGAGATACCTTGAGTAAATAGGTTTGCCAGCCTCACTAAAAACAAACACATGCTTTTTGTGGAGAATCCACTTGGCATCATTTACATCTGAAAATCAGAAATACAAAAGTACACAATAATGTTCACTTGATCAAAGTCTAAAGCTGACATACATGTAGCCTAGTATTAAAGAAAAATAATAATTATCTGCTGTATTAATATTACTGGAGAAACCAAATCATTAAGAAAGAGGGAAAAACATAGGACCTACACATGTACGAAAGATCCTCTTAGGGAAGAGAAGAGCATACAAAAAAATGTAATTAAAGTAGATGCATGACAAATTTAGATATTCACCACAATTTGAAAGTGGCTCTTTAAGTCTAAGCATTCAGTTTATGCTACCTACATGTAGTTGTAGAAATCAGAATGCCGTTAAGTGTAAGGGGTAACATTATTTTCTGGTGAGGTAAAATGTTACTGGTTAAAGGAGAATTATTTCTGAATAATGTGATTTGTATGAATTCCCAGACGAAAGTGATGTTGAAGTTGGGGAAAAGAGAAAGGGGACACTCTCAGACTGGCACAAAATCGTTATGCATCTGTTGTGAGCAAATCTGAGTAGAAAACCAACAAACTAGAGTCAAATACTGGAAAAGGGGCACAGGACACTTTGGTGGAGCGTTAGGATTCTTGTCACTGCACCAAGCCAGCTCCATCACCAAAGGACTCTTCAAATACATGTACCTTCAAATGCAGTTTTAAAGTGCCACTGTGATACTGTCTTTTTTTCAGATTTTGAAAGTGTGTTTGCTTAACATCTGGCAAAATTGAGTGCTTTGATTTTTAGGCAAAGGCCGTTTACTGTGAGTGGATTTCACAGTCCGCCATTACTTACGCTCAAAACTGACCAATTGGACCTCAGAGGGTTGGATCCAAGGAAAAGTAATGTCAAAGGCTCACTGTAGCTTAAAATTTCAGCACGCGAATGCAGCTTATTATATATGCTAAGCGAGTTTAAAAGTCTGGAAGCCCAAAACTCCTGTGCTGCATATTATGTCTACGGGCGTAAATGTTGCAGGTCATTTTATTCCTTAGGTAAAATTGCAACCAAACAAGTCATTAATTTTTGTTTCAACCTATGTCGACTTTTTTCAACCTAGATCAAGTTGTTTCAACCGAAGCCAGTTTGAGGCAGGTACAAAACGCAGGTGACAGGTCATTGTTTTACCAATACAGAAACAGCCATAACTATTTATAAAATGCTAACATTAGGCCTAAAAACTTTTGTTTAGGGGTAATTAGGCTTAAGGTTAGCTTAAATGAATGATTAAGGATCATACTATTAGTATCTGTATTGATAAAACAATGACCTGTGACCTGTGTTTTGTACCTGCCCCAAACTGACCAAGGTTGAAACACTTTAATTTACGTTGAAACAAAAAACCTAGTTTGGTTCCAATTTACCTAAGGAACAAAATAACCTGCAACATACACGCATTGCATTCTTAAACTAGTGAGCTTTTGACATCATTTTCTCCTCTATCCAGCTCTCTCAAGATCTTAAAGTTAGTAATTGCGGACCATTAAATTGGAAAATTCCAGTTAAAATAAACAGGTGTCTTTTTTAAAAACAAGGTTTAAAACGTTGGTCACTTAGTTAACAGTTTTGAAATCCAAAGAAAAATAAGAATAAGAATTGATTTTTGGGTCACAGGGGCACTTTAACTAGTTACACAAAGCAAGGATCGAAGCATAGCAAAAAATCCTATAGCAGAAAATTTTAAAATTAAGGGCCCTGCACTGATCAACATGTTTTCAACTAAAGACAACAAATAAATAGCATAATTCCAACAAAATGTATGGCAGCTTTCACCCACCTTCCCCTGTTGTTTCTCTATTGATTTCTTTTACACTCTCAGCCCTTGTTTTACGAGCCTCTAAAAAAAAAGCAGAAACAGTTATTTTCACCAAAGGAAACAGATCTACACATTTAAATGTTAAGCTTTACACTTTAATTTTGATTTTTCTTTGTCTAATATTCATTATCATAATCTGAAATAAAGGAAAATCAAAATTGAACTGGTTTAAAAAATTTTGAACCACGCAAAAATTTGAACCTCTACATACATAACATGAACATGAAGCATTTGAAAAATTGATAAATTCAGGTAAACTTAGACTAAGTGTGAGTAAAATTTTTCATTTGCCATAATGCCTGAAATTTATTATGCTACATGTATTATGCTATTGCCTAACATAATGTTCTATGTAACTATTCTTCAGCATAATTTGCAACAAGACTTCATTCTTCTGCAGAACCTAATGCTGTTATTTCTTGTAATTACATGTACACGTAGACAGAACTTGCACAACAGATTTAAACTGAAACGACTGCAGTGACTTATAGTACATGTAGTATAAAGTTCTTTGACTGCAATAATATTTACCTTCTTGTTCGTCCTGAACATTTAATTGTCCCATTTTAACATCTAATTCACCAGCAGCACCTGTAGCATCCCTTGGTCCTGGGTAAATTGGCTCACAAAAATTTTCAGCCCTGTCAAAAGTTTCATTATTATCCACTTGGGTTGTTGCCTCAGGGGAGCCATGACTGCTGAGACTTGAGATTATTCCAGTGGAGCTCACATCTGAATGGGCAGATTCTCTTGTCTCAAGATCAGTGTAGATTTCATCCACAGACACATCAATTTCCTCCTCAGGATGGACGTAAAACAGAGGCTCGTGGTCAGGTGAGCTACAAAAGAGAGAGGGTTGCTAACAGTTTACAAATGGACCTTTATTGACACTGTACATGTGTATAGTGTTCAGGACTGTCTTATGGACTTTTGCAGTATCCTCCTTGCATGCGCACTGTGATCATGACAAAAATCTGAACAACGTAACTGTTTTGCTGACTTCACCGAGTAATAAACACATACATGTGTATTTAACCTTTTCACAGTGACTTGCTGAAGATGGTAATTACATGTAACAACGCTTCATGCTCCAAAACTGCACGCATTTAAGCCACAAATGTGCAACACAATGTACAATACAAACGACAGCAATAATAAAATGTACATGCCCATAACGAAGACGTCACCTAGGATCAATATTAAATTGTGCCAGGAAGAAACCACCTAATTTCCAAAAT
>NC_090885.1:20124325-20126825 GCF_036669925.1 Montipora capricornis | reverse complement strand
CAGTTGTTGAGTTTGAACCACCAACAAGTTATTTTTCGCATCAACAGGTTTGAACATTTTCTCCGTTCAAGTCAATTGCCTATAACACAGCTTGCTTAGTTCGCTCAATGTCTCTTGCTCAATTTCAGCCGGATCTTCCTATTTGTTGCATAGGAGAGAAAGGCGTGTTTCAGATAAAGATCGGAGACATCAACACTTTTTTGTGTGATGCAGAGCTATTAGAAGGAAATCGAGTTTGCACTGACAATGAGAGCGCTCCAGGTGATTTCTATTATAACAGAGCTGATTGAGCTACTCTCAGTAGGTGGATTTCTTAATTGATGATTTTAAAACAAATTTTATTACTGGAATAACTTTAGCTATTTCAAGATTTAACGTTGATTTACCCAGACTAATATTGAAGTACAATGCGATCAGACGTTCATTTTGGGGGATATCTTAAGGAGTTCGCGACATGTTCATACGTTTTTTTTAGAGATTAACGATATGCTTGACCAAGATGACTGCAGTACATCGTAATAACAATTTCTAACTTCAAAGCGCCTCGAGCTCTTACATGATATTCTGATACGCATATATAGCCGCAGGGTTTTTTTGAAGTTGCAGACCGTTAAAGCTAAGTTCGAACAGTTTCTAGAAACAATTTAAAGTTGATTAAGATATCACTCAACCAAATTTGACCTACATTTGCCATTTGCCACCTTTAGAACAGGAAGAAGACATTTCCTCTATCAA
Organism: Montipora capricornis; assembly: GCF_036669925.1. Taxonomy (NCBI): domain Eukaryota; kingdom Metazoa; phylum Cnidaria; class Anthozoa; order Scleractinia; family Acroporidae; genus Montipora; species Montipora capricornis. The sequence goes on along the minus strand of NC_090885.1, from coordinate 20,126,090 downwards.
ACCCAGGCTACTATTGAAAGTACATTTTCTGAAGGATTAAAAATAAAACCAGGATGTCAGAAATCTTCGAAATAACGTATTGACCGGCCTGATCGAGAAACATTTCAGTTAATAGTACTGGTTGTCTTGACAACTCTTTGTTTTCAATGGACCGTGCTTCCGCGACAATAGCTTGACCTTTAATTGTTTTCTTGGGAAAAAGTTAAATTTGTCGACACCATCAAATAAATGTTTCCCTTTTTTAAGATTTTGGTTTTAATGGAGCTTACAAGTTGCACGATATTGGAAACAATCCACGGCTGAGTTAGTAACTAGCTGTAACTGAAGCATGCGTCCAACTCCGACAACGATTTTCCTGAAGAAACAGTTCGAGTCATGCTTGGAATAAACTCATGCATCTCACAAGTATCGTCGAGGGTAAAATCACTGCTGGATTTTCTAGGGTTTATACTGCAAAATTCCGAGGAAAACGGCAAAATAGGTTTGCTATAGGTAAACAGATTTATAGCAGACAATTTTTTTATGCAAAGGCCAGCTGAGCACTGTAGATGTGCCAGATCTTGGGAGATCTAACCAGTAAATAACTTGTAGATTAAAAATAAAATAATGACGCAAGGGTGGCTGTACGGCTGCGAGGATGTAGCAGCAACGAAAATGCTCGACGTTTCCTTCAATTTAATTGTTTCCGGCAAAGCATCAATATTAGACGTCTTACACTTCTGGAAAATGGTCGGCGCAAACACTAGATGACTGAAAAGATAGAACGCCATTTATTACTGTCACCAGCGTCTAATGACTATTCGGAAGAGATAAAAATCTCATTTCCAAGGCAGTTTACAGCATGTACTTCCTAAAGTGGTCTATTTAATTTTTGATTACAAATTGAATTGTCTTTCGCTTGAAAGCAAAGCCGGTGTTTGCGACTTCGGGAAGTCCTAAAAATTAGGTACACAGTATAGAAAATGAGATCACTGTATACTATCTCTGATGTGCAAGGTTAAGCACTAAATGGTGCCGGTTTGGTCAGGGGCACCCAACGAGAATATAGTTCAAAACCACTTAAACATAGCATTGTTAAACGTATTTTAGTATTTAAACGGTAGATATAGGCATATCTTTATCCCCTAAAAATTTTTGATCTGTTCGGGTTTCCTAGCTGAAAGTGTAGTGATGATCCGAAAATTATAGGGATCAAAACTTACCTTTTCGAAAATTTCAGCCAGAAAAAAGGCTCCCGAAAATTCTACGTGACCTTTTTCGGGTAAAAATCTGTTTAAAATGGGCAATTATAACATTTTTTAGATGTTCGAAAATCCTAGGACATGCAGGCAAGTAAGAAATTTTACAACAAACGTTCCGAAAATTCTAGATCTCAAATCGTCTTCCGAACAGATATTTTCCGAAAATTGACGTTGGGTGCCCTTGTTTGGTGTGAAAACATTTTCAAGAGAAATGATTTAAGACCATACAGCCTCCGAAATCAGTTCCCATTTAATCCTTCCAAGATACAATACTGTAAAGTATGGAAGACACTGCATCAGATACTTGGGCCCAATGTTATTATGATTGTCCAAGTTGTCCAGTTCTGATTTCAAACGGATTATAAACCGTAGAGATATCTCTGCATTGGAAAACAGTGGCTGTGTCTCATGCTATTTATGCAATACCTAATATGATATGTGAATTTTCATGCGATGAATGTTCTGAATTTTTATATGATTACATTGATATGAACTGTACATATTATTAGGAATTTTAGATTCTG
>NC_090885.1:20109325-20119325 GCF_036669925.1 Montipora capricornis | reverse complement strand
TTCCTGCTTTTGAAATTCCCAGGGTTTCATAACCAGTCCCTTACCCCAAATATACTTTTTCGTGAAAATCTGCAGGTCGTAACAAATGTCGTCAAAACTTGAGTTTGCAGGTGTAATTTTTGTAATGGTCTCTTAGGGGAAGTGAAAAATATGCAAGATGGGAGGTTTGAATACGAAAGCTGCGCAGTGCTCACTCATATAACCTGCGATCAGGCTCTATTTTAGTTTCGCGTGGTACGTAAATGTGGAGTTGCAATTGGCGAAACGAAAAATAGAGCCTGACCAAATTCCTCTTCGAAATTCCTTCCGCCCACTTTTTTTGATTGATTGACATGTCCTTCATCGGCCAATCAAATTTACTGCCATTTCACAATACACGCGTGGACGGCAGATTCACGCTTTTTTGTTTTGACCAGAGTTAATTACCGTGGGAGGAATATTATAAACGAACTCGAAAGTTACCGTTGGCTTTAATTTGAATAAAACAAATAAAGCATGGGGAATGTTTTCGACCGCTATATTGCGGCAAAGGCCGGTGTAATTCTCCCTCCGAACTTCACTGAATATGCATCCTATTTAAGCTTGACATCTTAATTTGTAATTGAGATAACCTAGCATTTTGTCGTTGGACGGTTTGGCAATAGATTTTTAAAGAAAAAAAAAAGAGAAATACATTATTCCTTTGACGTGGCTGTAACTAAAAGTGGGACGGGGACGTGGGACTGGGACGTGGGACTTGGGACTTGGGGACTCGGGGACGTGGGGACGTGGGGACGTGGGGACGTGGGGACTCGGGGACGTGGGGACGTGGGGACGTGGGGACGTGGGGACTCGGGGACGTGGGGACGTGGGGACGCGGGGACGCGGGGACGCGGGGACTCGGGGACTCGGGGACGTGGGGACGTGGGGACGTGGGGACGTGGGGACGCATTTTTACCATTTGTTTAACTTTTCATCATATTTCACAAAATCTTCGTCTGTTGATCGTAACTGCGTTGTACCTCGGTTTAAGTTCCTCGTTTGTATGATGTGAAAGAGAGATCTAGTAAATATATATAGTATAGTTTATTACTCGTCTTCATAAAAAGGTGACTTTCATTATACTACTATCAAGTTACATAGTGGAGTAATTTAGGTAAAACGAAGGGACAATTTTTTTTTTTGCATTAAGTCCTTATTTGACATAGGCAACATGAACGAAACGTTGGTATGACCATTTCTCAGATCATTTTACAATTCCCTAAGTATATCGAGGCTTGAACATTTAAAAGTACTTCCACTTTCTGCATCCTAACCTTTTTATTTTAAATTATGCATTTCACTCGTAGTTGTCTGTCACGTCACATTTCTTGACTGAAGACATCATAACGCTTGTTTTTGAGATTGGGGGAACGTTTACCCTAAAAAATTCCGACAAAGTTTGGGTTGAAACTGCTTAAAACTACCATTAACGTATAATTATACCTATCAATGTGATATCGTTCATTTTTATTGTGACCTCTATGTGATTTGACCTTTTTTTTTCTTTTAATTTTGATTTACCGTTGCCATTAAGATGGGCATATGATTAAAAGGCAGAGTGATAAAGCCTCGGTAGGAGTACTACAGCAAGGTATCTTGATATAAGATGACTTTTCCATCCTCTTTTCCGATAAAATATTTCAATTGTTTTTAGCCGTTAAAAATCACGTGACACATTTCAGATGAAAGAGGGAGTAGAAAGCAAAGTATGCAGATTTCAAGTTAACGTCGATTGGATAAATGTTTCCTCGTAAAACAAAAATATGCCAACTTATTCGCTTGGTCAAGCCTTAACACACAGAAGCGTTATTTAGCTTCTGGCCCGGGGACGGTACTTTAGGAATTTCTGGGTGGGGGATGTGCCGCTAGGACCTTGGAACCCTTAGCCTAAACCAGAGCTTGTTCAGGTGAATTTTGCTACCCCGTACCAGAGTAAACTCCCCAAACCCTCCCTATCCTAGAGTAACTGTTTTTCAGAAACTACTGAGGTCACTAGCACAGTCTAGCCAAAGAAAAACCTATACCACAATCGTTTCTCTCTCAAAAAATGATTTATTTATACTTGAAGGCGGTAGTTTCTAAAGAAACTGTGGTGCTGTTTCGGTGGAAAAGTAGTATACAAAAATTTGGTTTTATCAACTTTCCTTAGTCTAGATAAAATCTTCAACCAACTGGTCAGTTCCGTGAAAAATTATATCCAATTCTAGAAACAAACGCTCTGATTTATGTATTCTATCCTAGAGCAAACTGCTTGAAAACCATACCCTTCACAGCGGCACATACCTATATAGCTCATATATGGCAGTACCCCCCTCCCCCTCCTGGGGAGCTTCTGGCCCTCTGATGACGAACATTTTCGACAACATCAACGGTGACAACCCGAATCAAAGGTAACAAATTGAACAAGCGCCAGGAAAGATGCAGTCACAATGCCGCCAACAAGGACATTGGCACGGTATTTAAACTTCAGTTACAGAGGAGTCATAAGGCTCAAGTTTCTGAGCAACAACAACAAAAAACGCTGAAATTTCAGCTGCAGTGTCAGCAATGGGCCATTAGGTCTTCTGCTTTGTTTCACATTCGAGCTCTGTGACGGGTGGCGAGAATGACTTTTCGAGAATCCAATTTTTGAATTTCGCTGTGTATTTAGCTGGTACTTGAAAAGCAAAATAACACAAGCAATTCAACTTTCTTGGCGATGTTGTCCCATTTCTGAAATTCTATACTTCGAAAATGTGTCGCCGCGTCCCCACATCCCCAAGTTCACACGTCCCCGAGTACCCGAGTCTCCACGTCCCCACGTCCCCACGTCCCCACGTCCCCGAGTCCCCACGTCCCCACGTCCCCGAGTCCCCGAGTCCCCACGTCCCCGAGTCCCCGAGTCCCCGAGTCCCCGAGTCCCCACGTCCCCGAGTCCCCACGTCCCCACGTCCCCGAGTCCCCACGTCCCAAGTCCCACGTCCCCGTCCCACTTTTAGTCACAGCCCTTTGACGTGTTTGCCCATGAAGGTTTCTTTGGTGAGTTTTTCGGGTAATATCTTCAGTTACAATGTATTTCTAGAATTGCGCGCAGTAAAATCATGATAAGTTTGGCTGTTAATTTTTTTTGATGGAGTACGAACAGTAAGATGCACTCGCAAAGTTTCTTTTATTGTTGTACAATTGATCTCTCTGGAAACATGCCATTTTAGTTTCTGGAGTGCGAGTTTTAAGTTAAATCAACTGGAAATATTATGAAGTGTGCAAACAAACCGTATCATGGACAGTAAATAAATAAAGCCGTTTGATACACAGATATTCAAAACATGCAATCGTGTAACTTGCGATTTTATCGGCATCTCCTCCTGTTGATATATATGTCCCTTGTCTCATCTAGGAAACCAATATGCATCGGCTTTCATTGCCATTTGAAAGAACCAACTATTTAGCTTTCAAAACATCAGGGAAGTTTGTGCCAAAGTACTTTCAACCATATACCCTGCGAGCAGAGTCTCTTTCGATCTTCCTAGGTAATTCGGGAAGAGGAAAGTAGACTCGTCTACTTTCCTCTTCCCGACTTATCTAGGAAGATCGAAAGAGACTCTGCTCGCAGGGTATCAACCATATGGCCACAGAGCTCGACAACGGAATCGCTAATTTCACTCGTTCCAGAGATTCAAACCCGATTCTGGACAAGTTATGAGATGTTTCAGATGGCATATCTCCATTTATACAAATACAATCAAGTTGCACCGTCCACGGCATTGTAAGAACAAAAGGGAGCAAATTTTTTCGTACACTTATGGCGGATTAGTCTCGAGGACTTCGCGAGAGCTCCGCGCAATCACGATGGCATTTTCACTTCCGGCGTTTCAACTGCCAATCAGATCACGAGTTTGGTCGGGCAAATTTGGCCGACCGTCCGGAATAGATCGTTTTCACGTGACGTCATCAGAGCCACGGAAGTTTTTATCCTCATCAGGCATAAGAGGCGGTAAATTTGTATCCATTTGCAATTTTAAAGCTCAATAGCGTGCTTCGTTTGGAAACCAGAGCATTTTGAATTTCTGAGTTATAGCGGTGCGTGACACGAGGCGACGATCGAGTTTATTGAGAAATATATATTTATCTCGTGGTTTTGAGCCTTTTTAGAATTTAAAGCATTAGGAAAAGTGCTTAGGTAAATAGCTGTCAGTTCAGTACAGATGATCACTCGCCTAGATAGCTAAAGTAAGTCTGGTAAGTAACAGATGTTGACACTATTTTCCGGCCGCCATATTGGTGCACCACAGATATGCGCCAAGGCGTTTTCATACTGGGCTCTGTAAATTTCTGCGAAACATTTCGACGAATATCTGAAGTTTGGGGAAACGCACAGACCTAAAACTTGGAGAAGTGTCTTCTTCATTTATCTCCTACAACATCACGAATTCTTGACTTTTTCCACTGGATGGTTTTCGATTTATTTTTATATTGCGTGACAGTGAAAACGATCTATTCTTGAGAGACTTTTGGTCAGGCCCAATTTTAGCGAGCGACGACATAAGAGAACATATGGGCGAAGCTAAAAATGGGCCTGATCGCAGGTTATCACTCATAAGACATTTGAATGATGATGCCATTTGACTACAAGTACCAGAATCCTACAAGTTTTGTTTTGTCTCATGCTAATTAGAGGTATTGCTATTTTTACCCCGCAAAATTCAAATAAGGAAAGAAAAACAAATTGAATTCTGGTAATTGTAGTCAAATGACGCCATCGTGAAGATTGCCTATCGGTCCCTTAGGGTGCGTTCGATTGACCCTATAAGAATACGTGGATTGATGATTTAAAATGGTAATGATGTCTGGCGTTTTGAAACAACAAGAGTAATATGTTTAAAGTACATATGTTTAGCAGGTGTTTGACGTGAATCTTCGTAAAAACAAAGGATTTCTAACTTCTTTTCCATGTATTCCAATTCCGGAATACGGGCAATCGAACCCACCCTTAGTCTTGTCGACTATGAGCCGAATATTTCTCGGATTTACATGTAAGATACATCCTGAACCGGTTTCTCTCGATGAAGCCCTTCAAACCATAAATCCCGAAAGGGTTTCCTCTTCAATTCGAAAAGTGTTTTGTTGTGTATTGGAGCGCCTCAAGATTTTTCATTGGATGTATATCGGGGACACATTTCTCCAAAAGTGCTTTAAATTGCGCGGTAAGTTACAAACTGATTTGGTTTCACAAACTTTTTTCCCTCGCAACGCATGACCTCTTCGACTCTTCAGTGTCAAAACAAAATCGCTTTTCCCTTTTTTCATGAAATGTTCCGCGATATCTCCCTTTGCAATCAGTTTGGGGGAGGATGGAAAGTCTGACGAAAGCGTTGCGTCGTCGCGTAGAAACAAGATCTCTTCATCAAAGCTAATTATAAACACAACTTTGTCATCAAGGAAAATCTCTTTTAGTGCCGGATGACTAATGACAAGAAAACCAGTTATGAGACACCGAGCAGGTGTTTACAACGCAGCACTAAACATATCACACTAATGCAGGCTTCTTGTTATACCAAATCTCCAAATGAGTCCTGAAAAAGTAATTTGCGAGGGACTGTCGCGATCAATTATTCAAATATTACCCACGGAACAGCTTGCTTTAATACACTTGTTAAGCGACAATGGTTGTGATCACACTTGAGAGAAACACAGTGTAACACTAGTTTTGACACTACTCTGGTGTCAACTCTCTGTTGTTTTGAACACTGAACAAAAGAACTTGATTTAATATTAGTGGTAACTCCCTAAATGCGACCGCAACCAATGTGGTTACGGATGGATCCGGAGTAGACAAGTTTTACTTAAAGACGCAACTTGAAATTGCTCACGCAAACCTCCTAAAACCAGTTTTTAGCTCATGAAGCTAAAGCTAAAGATGAATTTCATCGATCTCTCATCGCTTTTTAGGATTCTAATTTGTTTTGTTTTGTTTGGTTTTGTTTTGTTTTTTCAACTTCATTGGTCTGAGTCTCTCTTTTAAAGAATTAATTACATAATACAGGTCCAAAAAAAAAAAAAAAAAGAAAAGAAAACCACCACCTGGAGTCCCATGCGAGGCACCTCCCAAATAAATCGATAAAAATCTTAAGAAATGCATATTAAACTATTGCTGTTGTTGGAGGGGTTTCTTGAAATAAACTGAAGCTGAATAAAATTATGCTTACGCGCGCACTCGTGTGAGTCGATTTAAAACTCCAGGAAATGGTTAACATTTCAAGACATAAAAACACTTAATCATTTGCCTGAAGGAGAATATTGAAGACCATTAATTTAAACGCCAGTGATAATTGAAAAAAGAGACAAACTGGGCGGATAATATCACGAAAATTTATCGACCCTCTCTGATCCTGTCATTTGAACATTCAGTGCTTATGACACGGAGTTTTATTTTTAGTCGGACTATTCTAGATAAATGGACGGCCTTTCTCCAATGCTTTCGTGAGTCTTCCTACCAAACTAAATCGTCTCCTTTCAGTGGTTACATTGAAATCGATAGTAACCCTCTGAGCTTTTAAGTGTTGTTTGTAAGGCAACAAAAGAACGTGAAAATCGCCCCACGTCGCACACCAAACATTCGATGACCACGCGAGTCCGTTAGCAGCCATGACAAGCAAGAGCTCGATCGGTAATTTTTCCGACCACGAAAACGGAACTTCGGTAAGTCCACATTCAACCCTAGAGTCCTCTGTCGAAGTATATTTCAAGTGCGTGGCTTATGTCTTAATTGTCGTCTTCTCCGTGGTCGGCAATTCTTTCGTCATCACTGCGTTCAAACTTAATACTCGTGGCAAACTACGCACTGTCAACAACATGTTCATCATGAGCATGGCTGCCGGAGACTTGCTGCTAACGATGGGAAGCACTCCAGAACGAATCACACGAGTCTTAGCCGATGATCAGTGGCTGATCGGAGGAATCTTGGGCGTACTTTTTTGTAAACTGGCCAATTTCATCGAGAAGCTTTGCATGAATGTGGCAATTCTCCACCTTTCAATGATCGCCATAGATCGATTCTTGGTCGTGTTTTACCCTCACAAGAAGATTATCACGAAGAAAAGAGCGCTTTGGATGATAATCACCGCTTGGTTAGCATCAATAGTCTTCTGTGCGCCACTCTTATACTACGCAAACACTCTGGAGAAAAATGGACAAACAAAATGCAAAACAAGACGTTTCTTCCCTAACTGGCGGGTTTGGTATATAATTTTTTTGTCCCTTCTGATGTTAACTCTTGTCTTCGTAATCTCATTATACCTTGCAATAACCATCCATGTTCGTACACGCAAAAGACCTGGAATGCGCATTTCAGGCAAGAACGCTCGTTTACGCAGCCGAATACTAAAAATGGTGTTATTAATTGTGCTCGCCTTCTATATTTGTTTTCTACCATATTGGATGGGATGGCTATTTTGTGTTTATTACTTCACCGGTCTCATCTGCAACAAGACTTACGTCTTTATCTCAATTTTGCTCATTTACGCAAACAGCGCAATCAATCCTGTCATTTACTCTTTTTTCAACGAAAATTTTCGGTTGGCCTTTTACACTATTCTTGGAAGGTTGTGCGGCTGTTATCGCAGCAGTCAGGAATCGATGATAACAGCGTTTGGGGCTTCAAACAATAAAAAAGAAAACCCGAGGCAAAACCCCACACAAATTAGCGGAAATGCTATTTTCCTTGTGGAAAAAAATATCAAGAGCACACGGGTGTAAAATGGCAATGAAACTGTACGATCAACGTGCATAGCCAGAGTCATCCAAGATCAGTCGAAGGAGGACTGTTTTGTTTCTCTGAGTGCTTATTTAATATTTTTTTCCTATTTTTGATTTTTATATCATTAATTTTTTGTGTATTTGTTTTGACCTAGGGGAGGAAATTTAACTAAATTCCACGCTATGTTACCTAACTAACTTTACTAAGGGGTATCTATTTATACGGCACTTTTTCGCGCAGTTGCATGTTGCTCAAGATGAATTTATCATAAGATCACATTTTCGCAATCTTGTGACTCTGTATGTTGCCGCCAGATCAAGGTTTTTCTTTTGTTGCCTTTGGAGTAAAACCTGCTGTTAACATGAATTTCCTTTTAATTAATGCAACTTGCGCACAGGCATATTATTACCATACAAGCTCAATGCCGAATGCTGCTCCGACTGGGCATTTAGACCTTTTATCATTTCACCTATTCAGTTGTTGCCCTACCGAATCCCCCATAGTATTAAAAATACAAAGTAAATCATATATATTCAGTCTCTCAGTTCATAGCGCCAGTTCGTGTTTCCAAGCTATCTGTTTTATCATTGGTCAGTTTTAATTAGACTAAAGGTTACTTAATAAAAAATGCAGACTTTTGTCAGGTTTCAAAAAGCTTTACACAAGACAACGTTGGCCCCTGAAGAATATAAAATTACATGGAAATGTATTGCCAAAGAGTCTTGCGGTCGGGTCTTTTGGCTCAGACAAATATTAAAGAATTTCATTATTTGACGAGTAAACCGATATTACGTGATCCAACGTCTTTCCGTCCTAAGTGGAATTAAAAGCCGCGTTGAACTATTTAAGACTTTCTCTAATGGATAAATAAGCAATTATAGATCGTCAGATATTAAATCGCTGGGAAATGGCATGGTTGATAACACGGTTTTCCGTAATCTAACGTCATTCCGTGGGCAAAGCGAAATAAAGAACCGCATTGAACAATTTAAGACTTGCTCTAATGTACAAATAAACATTTATCGGATCGCCAGATATTAAATCGCTTGGAAATGACCTGGTTTTCCCCCTTGCTAATTTTGAAGCTTTCAATGTATTCTTTGTTTTGGAGAATCTTTGTGTAAGTTCGCCTTTAGTGGCTACGAAGAGCTGACGAGATAATGCAGAAGGTTTTGTTCGAAAACCTCAGCTTCAATAAGACCAAAGTCCGCTATCATCCTCTACAAATATACCTTAGCAAACCATATGTTGTTGGCCACCCTGCATGATATACGTTTTTTTCATCCCTGCCAAGATACTTAACAGAACCCTTCCGATTCTGTCAGCATGTCAAACATCGCATTTGAACTTCTCCAAACATTCGCGTAGAAATTCGAAATCGCCGTAATTAACATTTCAGCTGCCTTTGCGCTTTCTATTGTGACTGTCCATATTTCCAACAGCGAACTCGTCAGCACGCAGAGGAATCATGGAAACAAATTGCACCAGAATATGTATCTACCACAAATTCAGAAAGATGGAGACACCTGCCGGAAAAGAAGCCTTCCCTAAGAATTAATGCAAAGATTAGCTTGTTCTTTACGTGGGTAACGGGAAACTACAGGTTGTTGCATGTCAAAATTGAGCGACGTATTTCTCTCTCTTTCTCCTTTTATGGTACCTTTTTAAAGACTTTCTCTAAAGCTTTCGTCTAATTTATTCTGTCATTTCGACAAACTTCCTTAGGAAAATTCAGTCTAACTGAATAAGGCTCGAAATCGCTCTGGTTCACGGCTTACTACTGCAGTCGAATCCCGCTTTACGGGCACCCACTCAATGCGAGCACCCGGTTATTATGGACATTTTTCTTTGCCCCTGGAGAAAGCCCATACATTCTTTCAAAATTTAACCCTCTTAATACAGACACCCGTAATACGGACAACGGACACTTTTTTCGTACCCTACCTTACACGGGTACTCTTCCGTCCACTTTATCTTTAATGAGCTTTATCTTTTGTGAAGGGACATAAAACATGCTACTGTATTATACACAGCGCTAGCCAGCGATAACCGTTTAGTTAGAGCAAAAGTTGAATACTGCTGTTCAAATTGACTATTTCGGTTGCCAATAAATGATTTCGAGCACGGTATAAAAGTTAATGTGTAAATGTGTATAGAAAGACGTAATGTTTCGTGCCATTCTTACACCGAAAATTAGCCCATTCAGTAATGGTAATGCACACTATAAATGAGGGACTAATTTCT
>NC_090885.1:20101825-20104325 GCF_036669925.1 Montipora capricornis | reverse complement strand
CGTTTAGCTACCGCAAAATGCACCCTGAACTAGGTTTATATTAGGGGAGAAATGTTGCCGGATTTATCAGTTTTAAAGTATTTGGATTCGTAGGGGTTTACACTGAAAGGATATCTGGATTTCTGACCGTTCACACACAATAACAACTTCAAGAACATTCGTGATGGAATGGTTACCAAGCTCAGTGTTGTTTCGTCGTTCGACAAATTGAAAATGCCGCCAAAAAAGAAGGCTAGAGTCGATCCAAACGCCACTGAGGCAAATTTGAGCTGGACAGATGACGAAGTTGCTAAACTTCCTTGCGATAATGATTTGCGTTTCCTCAGAAATATTGCGGTAACAAGATTAGGCAACCGGAGACCGCCAGCCATCTTAGCACAAGATCCTTCATTTTGGTTTTACCGCAAACTCAAAAGATCGCAGGCTGAAAAATAAACGTATTCGAGAAAAAATCGTTTACAGGCAAAACTCTCCGGATTCTAAAGGTTCCCACTTTAAATTCCGGATTCAAAATCGCTGGAGACATGAATAAACCGAAGAGATTTTATTTCGGATTCATCCTCTTGTATGTAAACGGCAAAACCAATCCAGTACTAAAACGTTCCGGACTCGTCACCAATCCGGAACAATTTCATGTAGTGTAAACCTAGTCTCAGCAGATGAAATAACCGAGATTATAAAATTATGAAATTGCCGCGCACCGATGGCTCACTTGGTTGAACATCGGGCTGTCATGCGGAATCTCAGAATCTTAAAATAACTGAGGCAAAAGTGCTGCCTTTGTAATGACATCTGCAAATGGTTAGCCTTTCAGGTAACCTCGCATAAGGACGATAAACCGTAAGCCCCGTCTCACAAATATCTTCTATGTTCATAAGTTCCCTACGGGACGTTAAAAATCCCCCACACTGTTCGAAAAGAGTAGAGGATGGAGTCGTTCTGGTCACCAGAGCCTCGGATCGACCCAAGGCTCTGGGGAAATCTATGTAGGAGACCATGCGCCGTAGGATTCATATAGCCAAAAATTGACAATTTGAACCTTAACGGCGACTTCTCACTTCTCCAATCTCGACCGCAGAGCTCTTCTCTTGACCGAGGGAGAGAAGAGCTCTGGGGAACCTTGAAACAAAGTGGCTTCTCGTTGGTTTTCATGAAGAACAATCAAAAGCGTCTCTAATTGGTGCATTCATGTTAGCACAAGGAATGAGCAAGCGCCGTAAGGTTCAAATAGCCAATTTTTGGCTAATAGAACCCTACGGCGCATGTTCTCCTAAATGGAGTTTCCCAGAGCCTTGGGGCTACCCTAGGCTCTGGTGGCGAGAATGCTCACTCCTCGTGCTAACATGAGTGCACCAATTAGAGACTCGTTTGATTCTTCTTCACAAAAACCAATGAGGAGACACTTTGTTTCAGGGCTCCCCAGACCTAGGTTTAGCTACATAATTCCCGAAAAATTGTCTAAAATTCTTCCCGGAATTTCTCAAATAAAACCTCAGTCTAAAATTCTCCAAAAACTCTCTAAAATCTCCGAAAATTCTTATAAATTTCGTTTCTTAGATTGCTAGGTACTTCATGTATCCCCTATTATAGTGTATTTAAATTATAATGTATTTCCACGAGTATATTATAGTGTCTTTAAACAATTAGCCCTATATACCCATGTATACCCTTGCATACCCCTTTATACCTTTGTAAGAAGCAGGATCTTAAATTCCAGTCTGGCAGGTATAGGCAACCAGAGGGATCTCCACTGGTTGCCTATACCTGCCAGACTGGAATTTAAGATCCTGCTTCTTACGTTTAAGTGTCTCCACAATCAAGGTCCATCTTACCTCCGCGAGCTACTCAAGTTTCGGAATCCTTCACGGACACTTCGCTCCTCCAAGCAATCCTTACTTCAGAACTCGTACCGCCCTAATACCCTCTACTATGGTGAGAGGGCGTTTGCCTTCGCTGCTCCTAAACTGTGGAACTCTATAAATGAAGGGGTAGTTTCTAAAGAAACTATGGTGCTGCGTCGGTGGGGAAGTAGTATACAAAAATTTGGTTTTATCAACGGAGTTGATAATGTAAATTGGCCACCGTACAGAGATTCTAAAAGCTGACGTTTCGAGCGTTAGCCCTTCGTCAGAGCGAATCGAGGGATTATGGGTTACGTGTAGTTTTTATAGTAGAGTAGGAGCTACGCTCACGTAACACGTAACCCATAATCCCTCGATTCGCTCTGACGAAGGGCTAACGCTCGAAACGTCAGCTTTTAGAATCTCTGTACGGTGGCCAATTTACATTATCAACTCCGTTGATAAAACCAAATTTTTGTGGAACTCTATACTTGAGCATATTAAGTCAGCCTCGTCTCTGTCAACTTTTAAAACGGCACTTAAAACTTACCTTTTTCGTCGCCATCTCCTTGATGACCAATGATACCTTTGTAGCTTAAGTGTTTTAATTTTTAATTGGTGTGGTTATTACTAATTTGCTATTGTTATTATTGTTATTA
>NC_090885.1:20066825-20086825 GCF_036669925.1 Montipora capricornis | reverse complement strand
ATTCGCTCAAAATAAAATTTGTAATAAATAAATATTAGAATTTGGTATCTTTGTAAATATTCTATAAAATTATTTGTGCCCACAATAAAAATTAGAGGATGGGTCTGAATGAAAAAGAGCATTTACATGTAGTAGTAGTGTTAAAACTTTACAGAGGGGCTATGTTGGTGAATGGAGTATGGCATCATTATGATGGGCTGTGGGAGAGGAATTCCAGAGGCCAGGGACTGCCGTCCACTCCTAGTGGCTTCCTCCTCTCTCGCTGTGTGTACATTTTCGAAAAGATTTTGCATTAAGAAGTGGCCTGTATCCTTTGATCTGTTGTGAGTGTAGAATAATTTATAAATCACGAAAACATAGATAATGAATCACTGTTAAAAAAGAGCAATATTTGTCTAAAACAAATTCGTGCAGGGGGTTTCACCTGGAAAAAATATTCCTGCACAAGCAGTGCGCGAAAAAAAAAATTCGTACCAGCTGAAAATCCCCCACACCCCCATCACTTTTCTAATAGTCCGTCCCTAAAAAGGCTTACGGTGTATGAATAATCAGCCATAAGTAAAAAAAGGACTTTGCCGAGTGATGGACATCAATAGCATCTTTTTTATTGCAGTTCTGAAAACGGGGATTAGCAGGGAACGTTTCAAGAAAATCGTTCGACAACTTTTGTTCTGAGGAATCACCTTAATTCGATCTCTAGTTACATCGCTACTCCCGCGCACATCAACATGATTTTGGATAGTGCTCCATCGATAGGAAGTGCAGATTTGGAACAAAAATCACGCGAACTTGAATTTCGCAGTCGGTCGTCCATCCATGACCACTTTAATAAGAATTTCGATCGACTTTTATTTCACCTTGAACATATGACCAGATAACTGTACGGCAGCTGCAACCTCACTAAACAAATTTCTTAAACATTGTAGAAAACACTTTAATTATTTTTAGCAATTTTAGAAAATTGCGGTCGTCAGGTGTTCCTTGCTCATTCAGTGATTAAGTTGTAGATACAGCCTACGCAAATATTAATCACGAAACTTCTGTTTAATCAAACCTTATGTGTCTACTCTTTTTACTAACATAAATGTTTCATATGAATGGAAAAAAAAGTTTCGTTCCAGCCAGACCTTTCGGTTCCCTAATTCTAAAGGTGAAATCTGGCGCTTGTTTTGACCTTTTTCTTTTCGCACTTACTTTTATTAAAATTCATCAAGTGAACAAGTACCATTCAAAATTCGTTCGTCCTCTGCAAAGGAATATTCAGCGCTGACAGTTGAATCAAGAAAAAAGCAATTAAGTTAATAATCTAAGTTGAATTTAAAAGCCAAACTCTGTTAGTCGAGTTCACTTTTGTGCACATTGACTGATTTTCTGTCTTAACTTTATTTGCGATATGTAGATTTAATACTATGGGATTTTTTCCAGCATAAAAATCAAAAGAACCGTCGAGTTTCACGACGCTTAAACAAGAGATTCCAGTTATTGTAATTATTGTAAGTTCGAATGTATGCATACAGAAGAACATGCGAATTTTCATTAGAAACTCTCTTCTGCTTATTTCGTGAATATTTCGTGAATATGGCAACCGAAGCTTTCCCTTTTTGGTTAATTCACCACTGGCAGATTTAGGGCGCGTTCGATTGACCCTATTCCGGAATAAGAATACTACACGTGGAGTGATGATTAAAACGGTATGTTTGGCGGGTTTCGAAGCAGCAAGGATAACAAAAATATGTTTAAAATAGCATTTTAGCAGATGCTTGACAATTTTAATGTGAATCTCCGTAAAAACGAAGGATTTCTAACTTGTATCCCATGTATTCCTATTCCGAAATGAGGTCAATCGAACGCACCCTTATTCACGAACCGATCGACGTGGTTAACAAAAAAAGCTGTCATTCACAATCGGTCGCTATCTCTGATAATTATAGTAATAGTCTGTGCTGTTCATATGGTATTAAGGTTCGTGCGATCCGGAGGCTACGTTTTTTATTGCCTTACACCTGATTTCTGCCCCGCGGCAGGCATTTTCTATTCCTTGCATCCCTTTCGCGATAACGTAACTTTCCTGAGCTTCGCGACGACGGGGAAGCCTTCTCATTGGTGCGCATGGTTTGAAAATCTTGTTAAATATGGATCTGAATACTACTCGGAAGTTGACGTTGAAAAAAGAATAGATTACGGGATTAATAGCACTGTTAGCGTACAAGAGAACGATTGCAATAAATACGTAGGAATCGCTGCAGACGATGTCATTGACAAAAAAGGAGCAAAACACCCAGCCGATCCAGTAAGGAAGAAAACAGAAATAAAATGCAAATACAATGGCAGCCACCATCTTAAGAATTCTAGTGTTCAGACGCGCTCCAATGCGGCTTCTAAACGAGACACGCGGCGCAGGCATTTTTCTGCGACTTAATCGAATCGCTATTCCAGCGTATAATGTGACAACCAGAAGAAGAGTCATCACGAGTAAGGACAAGAAGACCAAATACCAATAACGCCAGTTGTTGAAAAAAGTTCGTGTTTTACAAAAAACGTGTCCGTTGTTTTTCCGGAGCAGGTTAGCGTAATAAAACAAGGGCACGCAGAACAGTGCTGAAGCTAACCAAGCAGTGATTATTAAACAAAGCGCTCTTTTCTTTGTGATGATCTTCTTGCGAGGGTAAAACACGACCAAGAAGCGATCTATGGCAACCATTAAAAGGTGGAGAATGGAAACGTTCATGCAAAGCTTTTCAAGGAAATTAGTCAGTTTGCATAAAAATACGCCCAAGTTTCCCTCGATTAACCACTGATCATCGGCTAGGACTCTTGTGATTCGTTCTGGAGTGCTTCCCATTGTTAGCAGCAAGTCTCCGGCAGCCATGCTCACGATGAACATGTTGTTGACAGTGCGTAGTTTGCCATTAGTATTCACTTTAAACGCAGTGATAACGAGAGAATTGCCGACCACTGAGAAGACAGCGATTAAGACATAAGCCAGACACTTGAAAAATACTTCGACAGACTGTTCGTCTTTTTCACTTGTGGTCATCTCCTGATATCTGACGGTGTTATTTTCCATGGTGATCAGCTGTACAAATCTTTATTGGTCACCTTTGTGCTGGTACCTTCGTTTTTGCCTGTTTTTGTCCCAGAATAAGATAACAAAATACAACAGGGCACGTTTTGCACTCACGGCGACTTTATTGAAGGATGCCTTCTGTGGATCAGAGGAAAAGTCGAGTTAAAGATGTTGTTGAATAATTGATGAAAGTGACAATTGTTTTCAAGAACTTGAACCTTTATAAAGCATCTTCGTTGCCTAATTTGAATTTTAGTCAATATTATTTGTTTTCAGAAAACACCTTCAATTTCGCCAAAACAAAAACGTTTTACTAGGTTTTACATGATAGTAAAAAGCTATTATCATGGAAATTTACTTTACTTTGCTGTATCATTGTGCTCAGGTAGTTGGATTCTCAATCATTTTGAGAAGCTTACAACTCATTTATGCCACTGAAATATAAAATGCTTAATTACGTTAAATATAAAGAACTGTCAACAGACTCATGGTTTTTAGACAAAAAATGCACAGTGCCAAATGCCGTGGCACTGCATAGCTTTGTTGCGCACTTGATACAAACCGTATCGTAACATTTTTTTAATTAATTTCTTTTGGCTTCCAAGAAATAATTTTTTATCAATAGATTTTATAAAGGGCAACAAAAGCTCTTAATTGTGGAAAGAGGTTGTCTTGGTTACGATTCCCAATTTGACATAGAATCCAATTCATCGAATGCTAGTTCAATATTTATCAACGCATCACGTCAAAATGCAATTATGACAATCGCTCATGAAAAGAAAATACCCTTCTGATTAACATACTCAAAGGTGTGCTTGTGTCTATGCGACAGGCTTGATTTACTTGATGTGCTGACGAAAAATTCATAATAAACAAAGTTGTTTGGGAATTAGGCACCGTCATTTGCCAACAAAATACAGCTCCAAATTTCAATAAAATTGACCAAAAGTTATTATTTGTAAGTTTAACTACCTGCAAGTTGGTGCATGATTAGTGGCATTAATTTGGCATAAGGTTCCTATTCTCTGAACTTTCTGTCTGACACCCTAGTTTTGGAGAAGCCATCCTAATGCTAAAGTTACATATCTAAAATTATGCAGGCAACAAAAGTAAACTCCCAATCGTGTTTTTTTTTTTTTTTTTTTTTACATAGGAATCGTGGAACAATTAAGAAAAATTTGAAAGGCTTTTTGATGGATCTTTGCGTGCATTATTTTTACAATATATATCTCTTACTGGCGGTTGGTCTCAAGTTATTAGCAACCGCTGTTAAGCCTTTCAGTCTACAAATAAACCACAGGATGAAACGAAAAGCGAATGCATAGCATCCTAATAATAATAATAATAATAATAATAATAATAATAACAATAATTTCTTTTTTTCTGCGAACAGAACAAGCTGCGAGGGTGAGATGGTATTCAAATTGGGGCAGGAGTAAACTGCTTAGATTAAGCGTCTTCTAGAGGATAAGGACTGCAGAGGCTTGCCTTTCTCCCATCACATCCGGAATCCAAGTCTCAAAGTCTCAAGGTTATTCAGTTTTAGCCCAAAGTGCGCTACTAATTGGAGAATTAAATCACATCGAGGGTTGGTTTTGTATGAGTCAAATATCGGATTACCCGAAGAAAAACCTAGCTCTCGGAGCGAAGTGTAGAACTAATAAACCGAACCCATATATGACGTCCAGCTTACCAGAGAAAACGCTTCTGCTCTTTGAATGCTCCTTGTTCATGTTTTTGCGGTTGGACCGGGACGAGCATGGAAAAAAGAAGGCTCAAACGATGATTCTCTCTAAAGCAGCCATCATTCCTCTCGTTTGCAGTGTCCGCGAACTATATTTCTTGAAATCGTGGGAATCGTGGGGCGATTTATTTAGGTTTAATATGATTCATGCTCATTAGTGTCTCTTTTTTTTTAATTAAACCTCACTGGGAATACAAAATAAGAAAGCAAAGACAAAGTGATTTGTAAAATGTAAAGGCCTACGGTAGGAGCAGTGATCGACAAAATCTCTGGTGACCCTGCTTAATTAAAAAACTTGAACAGCGGCCAAATTAATTTCAACTAGATCTACTGGTGTCATTTCTGTATGAAAGGCTCAGCAGCATTAAAATAAAAGAGCACTTTATTGGACTGTGTAACCGCCATTGTCGTGAAAATCTAAAGCGCTTCACGGGTCTTCATGCAACTAGCAGAAATTGCACTCATCGATCGTTTCGATAGTTTCTTGGATTTGCCTTTTTCATTCGAAAGTCCTCCCTTCGTGTTTTAATTAGATCCGCTGTTCCTGAGAACACTTTTAGTCTGGGAGCAAATGTGGTCCCGTGTGAAGTTCGTGCTGAAAGCAAGCACCTAGTGTAAAAGTGTTCATTAGGACCTACTAAACATGAAACGTTTTGGTGCCAGCTTTGCAACTTGCTCAGACGGCTTTTAAGGGGGGTTAAAATCTGACCCATGAAATCCAGCATGGAAACGAGGCTAAAACACAATTCCTCATAACTTTGTTAATAATAGACGAAAATACACCAAACTTGCTCACATGATTGAACATGATCCTCCCTGTTGATGTACGCTAATTTACATAGGTCACGTGACCTTACGCATGAAAGCGAGCAAACACATAATTTTCCATAAATTTGTCAAAAAAAAATCCTTATCATGCCAAACCTGCTCACCTTAGTCAGTTAGACATCTTGCATCGATTGGTGCCACTTTGTGGTGTCGCGTGACCCCATACATGGAACCGAGGCTGGATATATGTGGTAGCATCGTGTAGGATGGCATTTGTCTTGCCAACTACTAGGCAGATACATATCTGGTTATCCGAGTTCAGATATAAAAACTTCAACTAATCATTTTCCTATGGCCCATAGCACAGGGACGAGACGGATAAAGCAAATACTGCGGAGGCTCCATTTGAGAATCTATCTTGTACACATAATCAATAATTTTGCCAACTTATGATACTGGTTCCATGTATTCATTTTCGCATGTATATTGGAACAAGGGCAGAAAGTGAAAATAGCGACTACTGCTATTTTATATATACAGTCATGAAAGTCTTACTGAATATCTATATACATTGTTCTGTTGTCCATTCCTATGGAATTTCCTGTTCGACTTCGTCTTCATCATACTCATCACTCTCAGCATACTCGTTCTGGCGATCTTCAGAGCACAGACAGAGATCAGTACAGACAAGTCAGGCTTTTTGACACTGACAACGGTTGTTAGAGCAACGGGACTTGGCGCACTTGCATCGGACAAGCTGTCTAATTGCCTCTGGCGCTGGTGGAAGATTTGTCATGACTGGTACGCACTTTCCATCTTCATCTTGCCATTCATAGCCTTCTGGTGAGGGCAACACCGGGTTTGCTACATGATCGTTGTTCCAAACAAGAAGCTGGTAGTGCGCTCTCAGAATGGCTTGATGGAGAGCGGCTTGTGTGGGCGGCAACCTCTCAGACTCAGCTTGATTTTTCTTAAAGAGGGACCATCTGAGGGCTTTGACAGTTTTGATGTCTGTCTTTGGTTGGTACATCCGACAAACCAGCTGTTCCACTCCACTTCTTGTGCCGTCATCTGGCTGTTCCCCACAACCGAGGTTAGCAAGAGCTTGCAAGATAGGAGTGCTGGCGTTATCAAACTCATCCCAACAAGTGGCTTTTCCCTTTCCAGAGAAACTCCCAGTAACATCTGCTCCGGTCAGCCCATGAAATCCTGGCAGCGTAGCCGTCTTAGTGGGCCCAAGGGAGTCTGCGATTGACTTCAAGTTGATAACTCTACGACTACTGCCGGTCCCAGTAACAAAGCAAGAGTTCGAGCACAAATCTGGATACCGTCGGAGAGCCAAAACAAGAACATCAGTGTCAGGAGAATATATAGAGAGTTGGGTAGCACCTTGAGCAGAGGCATCCAGAGCATATAAAATAATCTTCGTGTCGGCTGCTTCTTGTGTACTTCGTAAATGCCTGACGTCTCTGTGCGTTGCCTCACATTCTGTTCCCCATGCCACAACGACTTGTCTCCCATTAGCATTATCCTTCACATTCTTTGCGAGAAACGTAGTAAGTTCGCCCTTGGTATTTGAATGAGCAAGAAGCTTCTTCATCGGCACCTTGGCGATGTGGGTAGAATCAGTAATGCGATAATAAATGGGAGCATGGTCACCTTGTCGTTTGACTCGTGTTGCTGATTTCAGTGAGGATGGCACATCATATCTGTCGAAGATTATGTGGAGCTCTTGTAAATCATTATACTTTACAAGCAAGCGATTCGTAAAAATGTCCAGCCAAGTCTCTACAGTTCTTGATCCACTCTGGCTTGTCTTGTGATTGGACTTCGGCCATTCCATCAACAATCGCGACTTTGAATCCTGCGGTGATTTCTTGTGTATTAGGCCACCTGCCTTCTCTAGGATATGCATAAGGGCACTCTTGCAAGAACAATGCAACATGGTACCATCTCGTGCAAACAAAGATCGTGTAAGTGAACAACCTCTTGGATGTCAATTTCTGGGCGGCTCTTGTACACCATCGCCAAACGAGCAAACAGATTTCTGTCCTCCTTTAACTCGATGATCGTGTCTTTAGCTTTGACTTTGATGACCTTAGCACTCGTTTTCCTTTGGCGTGTTTTGCAATCCAGCCTCGTTTCCATGTATGGGGTCACGTGACACTACAAAGTGGCACCAATCGATGCAAGATGTCTGACTGACTAAGGTAAGCAAGTTTGGCATGATAAGGATTTTTTTTGACAAATTTAGAATAAATTATCTGTTTCAGCCTCGCTTTCATGCGTAAGGTCACGTGACCTATGTAAATTAGCATAAATCAACAGGGAGGATCATGCCCAATCATGTGAGCACGTTTGGTGTATTTTCGTGTGTTATTAACAAAGTTATGAGTAATTATGTGTTTTAGCCTCGTTTTCACGCTGGATTTCATGGGTCAGATTTTAAACCCCCCTTAAAAGCCGTCTGAGCAAATGGCAAAGCTGGCACCAAAACTTTTCATGTTTAGTAGGACCTAATGAACACTTTTACACTAGGTGCTTGCTTTCAGCACGAACTTCACACGGGACCTTATTTTATGACATTTGCTCCCAGACTATTTGGGGGATGATCACTTGAGGGTCAAGTGCGCGTGCTCGACTTCACCTTTCGCGACGTCAAAACATTCTTCTCGTCACCAGAGCCTCTGATCTTATGTCTGCGCATGACCTGAGTCTCTGGGAAAGCCTCTGGGTAAGTTTCTGGGAAACTCTCTGTAGGAGAGCATGCGCCGTAGGATTTTTATAGCCTATTTGAACCTTACGGCGCCTGCTCACTCCTCGTGCCAAGCCCTCGCCTGGTGGGGCAATGAAGTATCAGTTGTAAATTCCCTTTTATTCCATGGCGCATCATCAGATTTGACGTTTTCGCCGCAGCTTCTATCCATGTAGCCTCGAATTTATTGTCTCTTCGCGGCAGCGTTTACACGAACGCAGTTTCATTTGCAACCGCATCGTTTTCCATGCGTTACTCCTTCTGTTTACACAACTCCAATCGAGACCGTTGGCGAAACCGGGTCGATTTGAAAACGCTGCCAAAAGTGGAGCGTTTTTTGAAACGATACGGTTTCATCTGTAGAGGAAACAGCGAAACCACATCGATCAGTCTATACGGTTACTATTTTGGCACGAAATCTGTATTGTTCGATGCATTCGCTTATACATGTACCATCCAACCCAACCGTATCGATTTTGATGCGGTTTCGAAGTCATGAAACCGTGTCGATATGAAACCGCCTTCGTGTAAACGCTGCCTTAATAATTATTGAATGATGACAGCAAGGGCTTAGAGCGATGCCATATTTAAAACTTTAACAGCCTAATGCTCGAGAAATAATATCTTGATGGGCTGGCATCAAAAGTAAAGTGCATAGAAATGTATATGATCATTAGTTACAAGGTTATTTGAAAACTGTGATATGAATAAAGCAGAGACTGAGTTCACAGAAGATGTCGATTTCTTTAAGTTGACAAAATGAGGTTCCGTTTCTTCATCTGATCCTTTACAAAGACCAGCTGGACGTATCGTGATAACAAAATATCGCGGTTAGGTTCAAACACTAAAACTAGATGCAAGTGCGTGAGTGTCCTAAGTAGCGTGTGTGTGTATATATATGGAAAGAACTCAGCGAAGGTTCTTCATCCATCACATGTACACAGTAGCGATGACCTCACTTGAGTTCTTTCCATATATAATACACACGCACGCTACTTAGGACAACACGCACTTGCACTTAGTATTTGGCTTGGGCCGAGCCGATTTGTCCTCAAACTCCCATGGCCTGCTCCTGTCTGGTCTTGTAACTCGGTCGGTAGACCAACGGTGATCTAATCCGGAGGTCGTGGGTTCGATTCCCACCCGGGTCAAGGATTTTTCTCTGTCCTTGGGTGTTGCCAAGAGCCATGGCTCTTGGTGTTGCATAAGAAGTTCCTGATGCTGTGGATCAGCGAAGGTTCTTCATCCATCACATGCACACAGTAGCGATGACCTCACTTGAGTTCTTTCCATATATACTAAAACTAGAAACAAATTGCAAAGGCCCCTTCCTTTGCTAACCCATATTACTTTTGAAAATTTGGTTTTATCAACGGAGTTGATAATATAAATTGGCCACCGTACAGAGAATCTAAGAGCTTTTAGTATCCAGTCTGTACGGTGGCCAATTTACATTATCAACTCCATTGATAAAACCAAATTTTTGTATACTACTGTACTTCCCTACCGACGAAGCATCACAAACTATACCCTCCGGGACTTTTTGAATCTTCACCTTTCCAAAGACTCAAGTTCGATCTCCTCAAACTTCAGTCCAATTAAAATCAAATTAAAGGAAGTTAATATATAAAATTGATTACCGTTTTCCCTTCCACTGATCTCTTTCAGTTATTTACTGATCGGCAACCTCCTGTCCGGAATTTTCAACTTACCTCAGTAGAAAGCTTTTTTTCGATTTATGTCTGTTTCTTTCTACGTCTTTCAGTTAAAAAAAAAACACTGAAACTCCATAAATAAATTAAACGGCAAGTAGAATTCAAATTATAATACTTAAACCAAGCACTGAGGTTTATAAGCAGTAAGTTAAAAGTAATTTCAACCATGAAGTCGCACTTAATTAAATGATCTCATAATGATGAACGGTTCTGCCGGAGACAATTAAGAACTTATTCCTTTAATAAGTAACTGTCTTTAAATATTTTTTGTGTCTCCCTTTTTCTTGAAGCTAATTACAACGACAAGACTCATTTGTAAGCTGAGCAAAAATTCCTTTGCACTCAGTAAATGCTAACAAGGCAAAAGAATTTAAAAATAACTCATTGGTCGTCCTTGATGAACTTGGTCTATGGATTGGTTAAAAATACATGTAGTTGATTAAGGCCTGTCCAAACGGGAAATGTTTGCCATATTGCCATATTGGCAACCCAGTAATTATAAATTTTTGTGTCTGTCCGATTAGTGACAATAAAAATTAGCCAATGAGCGCGCGAGAAGTTTTGCAGTCATTCTTCAAAAATTCAAAATCTTTCCTTGTACCACCAATACAAGATATGCTCGGTTACCAATTAAGATGTCCCAGTGTGCCTTGCAAACTTCATCAATTCTGGACCGGCCATATTGAACGGCAAACGATCGATCATGATTTCCCGGTTACGTTTGGCCACTCGCATTGGTAAGAGGAGCAGAGAGAAAGTAATATAACCCTCATTTGAATCCAACGTCCTACTGTTTCAATGGAACAATGCAAAGACTTGTTTGTGCATCACAGACGACTGGTCTTTGTCCCATGATCCATCGGTTATCTTTTTCTGATGTTGAGCTTGCAGTAGATTTCTGTGATTCTGCATCGATATATCGACATAATTTATATATCTGTGATACTGGAGTAAGCGAGTAAATCCATTTCTTTTGGAAAAATTCTGGGAAAGGGTATCAAACGTCAAATTTTTCATTCACAGTGCAGAGAAATTACACTAGTATTGGCATAATTATTTCGATTGGTCAGGGCTTATTGCCTACACTACTTGATCTGAATACATGTATTGAACTGTTCTTTCACAGGTGGTGTAGCAAGGCTACTTCAGCCTGCAAGGCTAAGGTAAGAAGATATCTTGCGTATTTTTCCGGAAAAAATTATTAAATTGCAGTATGCAGAGCAACCAGATGGCAGAGATCTCATGTATATACTGACCACGAGTACCCAAATACATAAGACACGCTAAATTATTCAATTTTCCATTACTCCGTCATCCATATGCATTTACGTTTTTATTTTTTTGGGTGATTTGCAGGGATAACCAATTTTTGTGTTATACATTTGTTAAAAAGATTACCCTGAATTTCTTTCTGAGTCAGTGTTGTTGTTAGTGAGGTGGTAGACTTGCTCCAAGTTGCCCCCTCGAAACTTTTTCGGTTGAGAAATTAAAGCGAGCAAAGCAAAGTGAGGTCGCTCAGCGACTGAACAAGCTACTTGTTCTGTCAGCAGTGATTACAAGGTATTATAAATTCACACAGGAAAAATGGTTGACATATTCTATTTCATGGGTCATAGATTTTGCTGGACTTTCACATCAGAAAGTTCTGTATTCCATAGATCTCAAAAAAGTAAGGCATTTCTAAGAGTTACAAGAGGGCAACATGGAGCAAGTCTACAGTGTAGTTCAAGGTTTAAATTGTCAGCAAAAGATTTTAAAGAAAATCACCCAAATTTGTGATGGGTTTCATCCATAATTTTCTGCATGCTTTCTTTCTGAAAAATACTTTGGTGGCTACATGTATTAAGCGGAGCCTCGGGACTTCCAAAGACCAGAGAGTATTTTCCATCAGTAATTTTTTGTAATTGTTTGCTGGAACAATCTGCTCCGACTGAAATGGCCGATATCCCTCGTGTACACATAGAAGCCACTTGGTCCTTCATAAGCGTGACCAGTGGCACAACAACCAAACAAGTACATGTAGACACCACTTCTTGTCTTTCACCATGTTCTAAGCAATCAAAAACAAAAGGAGCGACTTCAAAGATCAAACTTTTTCCCAATCCTGTAGGCATAGAGAGAAAGTCAGACATCTTCACAACCGCAATAACCTTCGATGACTTTCCGCTGGTGATCACGGACATCTTTATAGTTTGCTTTCTGCAAAACATACGCGATTGCATTTTTGATTATATTTATAAATGCATAAGTTATTTAAGGAGAGAACCAAAACTGACATGCAAGATGACAAGCAGCTTGTTGGTTTCATCTTGCGCTCTTGATAGATCAGTATCTGGTTTGATTGACGTACATTAAGCACTTAATGACTGGCCCCAAGGGAAACAGTGAGTTTTGTTTCCCCGAGACCCTCATTGTTCCCCGAGGCGAAGCCGAGGGAAACGTTGAGGTCGAGGGGAAACAAAACTCAGTGTGTACCGAGGGGCCAGTCATTAAGTGTTTTCTTATACCTCCCAACTCAAAATAGAACAATACACAGATAAAAATTATTTGCTTGACGTCGGCTGGCATACAGATTTGCCGCCATTTCAAAGGTGCACGACCTGATCACGTGTGAGTCGAAAGTTCAAGTTGTTGTTTCCCTAGGGTGTCATGAAGTTTTGTTCGCCCTAGGGCGTCATGAAGTTTTGACCAATGACACGTGACACGTTCTCCTCCAATCAGAAAACGTATTTGAGTTGGGAGGTACAATGTATAACAAGTATGCTTGATGTCGCTTTTCTCTGATTGGATAACCTGACAGGGGGAAAATTCCCCCTGTAAATTTGGTGCACTGCAAGCGATAAAAGTTGGTTGTACAACTGCCAAACTGGAAACGAAAAGCAAACAACTTTAGAAAGTCTAGTAAAGTGAAGGTGGGGTTAGTTTTGCTTGTTTTGATTCTTTATTGCAATTTTAGTGTTCCAGCAACTACAAGACTAATGTGTCAAGTTCCACAAGTAAAAGGTAGATGTAATATTCTTTTTTCATTGGTTCATCAATATTATTACCGGTAATATAGGATTTTCAATAATGATGATGATTATTATTATTATTATTGCCATTGTTGTTGCTGCCCATAATTTCATGAAACTTGCATGATACCAACTTTTTGTCCTTTAATTTCCATTGCTTTTTTGTAATTACAGTGGATTTCACAAAACATTTGACAGGCGGTTTATAAATTCCCAAAGTTCACTTCGAACTTGGGAATTTGATCACCTAACTGTCAATCAAATGGCAAACTTTGAAACGAACTTGGGTATATTGCGCCGAACTTCATGGGAATATGACGAAGTAATTTCACCATTGCTCTTGGTTGTTGTTTTGAAATGAGTGCCTTCACTGTGCAAGGAAAGGCAGTTCCAAGTTTTGTTTGGCAGAAAATAATTGAAAGCTGGTTAGAATGGAAGGAACCATTTCAAATAGGACAGGAACTGAGACTCCTGAAACAAACCATTGCCAAAATTGTTGATATTTCCGTTTGCAAAGGGATGATGAGTGTTCAGTGTTCTTTCCCTCAAAGTTTGGCGCGAAAGTCCCAAGTTCGTTTCAAAGTTTTCCATTTGAGTGACAGTTACTGGTACGTAATGAAATTCCCAAGTTTGAAGCGAACTTTGGAAATTAAATTTCACCACAAACTTGGCAAATCACCAGTCAAACGTTTTGTGAAATCCACTCTATAGGACTCATCTCTGTTGTTACTTCAGTGCAATGTTTATTTTGCAGATGAAACATCTCAGCCAGAGTTTGGACAGTTCTTCAGAGATGTTACAGCCATGTTAAGGGAAAAAACTGGAGAAACCGGTCAGATTATCTAACTCTTAACATTATGAAATGACGCTGTGGTGGAAAAGACGGAGTGCGGGGTGCCCAGGTGCGGGGTGCCGGGTGCTGGAGTCTATGGAAAACACTGGGTGACGGGGTCTGAAAACACAGGGTGACTAAATAAACTGAATAATGAAAATAACTTATGAGCATTGCACCCAGTGTTTTCCACAGACCCCGGCACCCCGCACCCTGTCTTTTCCACCAAACCTTAAATGGCAAACCACCATATGATTGAATTCATGCACACATTCATTTAAATGGCTATAAAACACTTTGGACCTTGGACCAAACGTTTTTGATAATATTATATTTCATCCCACATGCTTGTACTGCATGCACCTCACTGGCTTAGTAATACAATTTTCAGGAATTAACATGATAAGGCTCAGTGTCCTAATGATACCTGCATGATATATATATATTTTTTAAATGATTTTTTTTTAACTAACCATACTACTCCAGAGATGTATCCAGGTTTTCAAATTTGGAGGTCCTCTGCTAATTAGTATTCAAGAATTAATATTCAATCTATTGTCTCTTTAATTGCTGCTGCAGTACCCTTTCAGATTTCTAAATTGCACAAAAATAAAGTCTTATCCGTCCCCTTGAATATGTACTGAAAATAAAATGATCCATTTCTTTGAAACTGTTATGTCCGTTGATTCATCAATCAAAATGTGCATGCATGGGCTGTCAAAGCTCCATCGATCACATCTGAAAACGTGTTGAGGAATCCGTATGCTGTAGGAACTGTTAGCTCCTGTTGATAAACGATCTAGATCTCCACAGCTTTAAAAAAAACAGACCTGAATCTCAGTTTTCTCATTTATTTTAACAATTTAACGTACTTGAGGTGTAATTTAGGATCAAAAGAGTAAATAGGCGATCAATACACAGTTCATCGTAATAATCAAGCACCTGAATACATTCAAGTTCCATGTTCAACACTTTTTTTTTTAAGAATAACTCCGAAAAAGTTGCATAATTTGCAAAACAGACAAGTTACGTGCAAAACAAGAACCGAGACAATGACACTTGCGCGCCCGGAATTAATATCAACATCATACGTGGTAGCACAAAACAAAATTTAACATACTTTGCCATTGGATTCTCTGTCATTTCACTCACAACAAGCAAACCAATGCTTGAAATTCGCTTGGAAAGCGTGCAACAAACTGAATTTCGACTGAAATGTTTAATTATCACTGGTGGCAGATCGAAAGTGTCGACGATTATCTCGCCTTGAAAAAAGCTCAGATCATGTCACGCAACACATGGGATTTCAAGACTTAACTCCTCAAGCTGGACATAATTGTTGACAAAATGAAATCATTCGACTACAAAAATCTGAAAATAACAGCTTACCTTGAAATTTCAGGAATCCAATCATTTCTCCGTTGTGAGAAATGGGAATGTCCAATTTCCTTGTGAAATATGCTGTTCGCATGTTTTTCCTCGTGTTTGTAATTTGCATAAACATTCGATTTTTTTTCTACGTTTCCAATTGGACCCTTTGTTACATATTCTACATGTATGTGTCCAAAAGGAAAACGAGTGCATCTCAGGATGCAATGGCGCACTCTGGATACATCTCTGCTATTCACTCAGGGTGCTTTTTTGTGTCATACAGTATACCTTCATTGCCAGATGGCCAATTTGTTTAAAATGTAAAACTATTAGAATGATAAAGAAAGATCGATTTTGATAACACTTTATTGGGAAAATTGAGTTTGAAAGAAGTTGCATGACATTTGGACAGTTTTATGTTGTCACTACCAAGTGTGAAGAATTTAACGTAAATGGCATGTAGAAATGATGATAGCGTAAGGTAGAAACATTGTGTAACTTTTTATTTTAAGTGTAAAGCTCTTGTTGTGAATGACTGGTCAAGAGGCAAAACGCAAAACATACTGTACACTGTAGATGCAAAAGCTGCTGTTGATGGAGATCAGTTAGATTCTTGATAAGAAAAAACCCTGACTTTCTTCTGTTTTGTTACTGCAGGGCAGACCCTTCTTATTGGTGGATTTCTAGCGTATGCTCTGTCAAAGGAGCTACTTGTGATTCATGAAGAGGTACAATATACAGTCGAATAAAGTAGATAGCAAATGAGATCATAAGTTTTAAGGACAGTTGTGCTACTTGGTTCTGCTTATCACTATCTCACACAAACAGTATGACTCACAATAAATAAAATGCATCGCCTTGGCGGCGTGCATGCTGAGTGGCAACCAAGGGGTTGGTGACTAAAATTAAAGATAGATAATAATTATTACACCATTGGTTTAAAATTATTAATTAATAATTATTAATTTGATTGATGTGATGTGCCACACAATTAGGAGAAGAAATACAACTATACAACAAACACTATGCAAAAGAGGCAAGGAAGCAAACAAGAAAACATAAGCTTTTTTATAAGGCTTCCTTGTTAAGGCCAAGATAGTCAAAGACAAAATAAAAAAAAGAAAGATGAGGATGCACAGAAAGGAACATATGTATGTAATAAAAATGAAGTAACAGATAATTATGTACATAGAATTAGGGACTAAAATTGGAGACTACGAAAAGGCAAAAGTGAAAAACCAAAGTCTAACTACACACATTCCATATCAAATAAAATATGTGTGCAATATTTTGAGTAAAACTTTGCAGTTACAATACTGTCAATAGTTCATTACAATGACTTTTTAGGTGAATTTTAAATGTGGCAAAATTGAGTTTTGACATGAATTTCTTGCTCTGTTTAAATTAATTAAAATCAGTACAAAATATGATGAAACAGTGTACCCAGTGTATAACAATACACTGTGTGTTGAGTTTCGGTACAGGTACTTGTACATTGTGTATTCCTTTTATTTCTTGCATTCATTAATTCATTTTAATATTCTTTGGACACCTTGTAACCATTTAGAGATATTTCCATATATGTTCCTCTGTGGCTTGTCTTTTTCAGACTGTTCTTGCCTTTGTTATGGGAACAACCCTTTATTACCTTTCCAAATATGTTTCAAAGCCTATAGCAGATATGCTTGATGCCAGATACCAGGTTAGTTCTCATTTTCGTTTCCGAGGAAATTTGAGAGCAGTGACCCATCCCTTTACACGTACATACCCACTTGCATCTTATTGCCATGTTCATTTAAGGAGTAGGGACTTTAAGATAGTGGACAACGGTAGGCTGGGACAGTTGGATGCGTATACCGGAGACTTTGGACGAGTACGGTAGAAAGGCGCGAAAATTTTTAACTTAAGATTCGGCCAACACGACCATAGGATGGTGGAATAAACATGTCTTTTGAAGAGGCAAGAAATTCTCTTGTAATTTCTTTTGCAGAAGGTTAAATTAGCGAGGAGGAATTTCTTATTAAGTTTATACCATGAATATGAATCAGTGAATCCTCTGTATCCTTACTGGGAATTTGAACCATTTTGTTTAGATTCCTTGGATTCTAGCGAGTGTAAATCCGCTAAGGGGAATTGGTTCATAAACAAAAAATGTGGCTACAATTATCTCTTTTACCTTTCTTTTCTGATTTTCTCCTGTGTCATGGTGGATTATGGATAACGCTACATTGAGAACAAGAAAATTTTGGTTTGAGCCGCGATGTGGCAGAGTGATGTCTTTGAATGAACTCAGAATTTTCGCTAGATTTTTTCATTTCAGCGATGGATAAATCAAGACAAACACAACCAAATGCACATTTAACCCATTGGGTGATCAGTTTTCAATGCATAATAAAGGAAAAGACTAAAATAGTGCGAATAAGTATGGATGAATTCCTACCGCTTTCACCGTAGATTCCACGATGAGAAACCTGGCGAAAACATACCGTCCTAGAAGCATGACGGTCAAATGTCACGGGGATTTTGCGTGACATGACGCTCATCTAACCGTCCCAGTCTACCGTCGTGTACTATCTTAAAGTCCCTAGTATTTAATCAGAGTGCAATTGCAAGCAAAAATAATTCCTAAATTTTTTGAGTCTCAATCTGCCATAATGGACGAATGTGTTGATTGCAGAAGCAGATTTTCTGAGATCATTAAGTTTTTGTATTCTTGCATGTATCCTGTGTTGTGCACAATCAGGCATCCCAATGTTGCATTTTTCTCAATAAAAGTTCTCAATTCTTGTTTCCTTGTATTTCATCTTAACAGATACATGTATGTAGTCATGAGGTTTGATCGCCTGCGTGATTTTCCATTACTGTTGCAAATTTGGCATCAAACCTACTAAAGTTGTGACAAGATTTACTATGTCAATGTAAGGCCTGGATTACACATTAATTTTGTCACAAGCAAAGGCACAAGAAACACATTAAACGTGATCATAGCATTTTGATCTTTTGTTTGGACAAAACATGCAAATTTAAAACAATATTTACCCTTCATTGCTGAGTGGTTCTCCTTTGCAAGTAAAAGGGTTCAAGTGTGTTACTTCTGTTAAATGCATTTTGGGTCTTGTCATCATTATAATAATTATAATGTATTTTTTTTTACAGAGTATTCTTGACATGTTCAATGAAGGCAGGAATGCTGAAATCCAATCTTTAACAGACCAGATTGAGGAACTTAAGAAAATTGAGTACATGTCAACAGTCCGAAAGGATGTTATTGAAATTTACCGGGTAAGAAGGGCACGTGGTTTTTAAAAGCTTTTGAATACACATTGTCTACTTTCCCATGGTCATCAATAAAGTGTTCAGTTCAGAGACATTTTTTGCTGAAAACATGTAATGTACCACCAACAAAAACAGAAGAACCTAGGAATTCATCTACATTATTTTACAGTGAATACAGGTGTATGTACATATAGTTTTTCTCTCAATGTGCAAGCGGGCAGAATTCTGTGAATCCTGCAATCTGATTGGCTCTAGGAGTGGGCAAAATTTTTTTCACCGAATTCATTTACATACAGAGAAGTGTTTCAAAACAGATTTTTATTAGACATGAGGCGTGGAAATAGAATCCAAGTAAAAGTATTTCTCTTTGAAACGTTCAGTTTTTTAAATGGCTTACTGCATTGGCTATCAAGTGCAGTGCGAGTCAACAATTCAAAAAGTGATTTCAGAGAAGAAGAGAGAGAGAGGAAAAAAATAACTAACTTATTTACCAGCTAAGGGTCGGTCCGTATAGCGAAAAACTGTGACCTCGGTCTTGAAAAAGCTCCCTGAAGCCTTGGGCAGCATTTTCAAGACCTCGGCCTATACCTCAGCCACAGTTTTTTGCTATACAGACCTCCCACCTGGCAAATAACATATATGTATCTTTCATTTGTGTGGTCAGACTCTCCTTTTGTTTGCAAATGTTGTAGTCAAGATTTCTGAGGTTTCTGTTTATACAGACTTTTGTCTCTTTTAGGAAAACAATGCCATGTCTCTTGAATTGGATTACCGTAACAAGCTCCATGAAGTTGTCAGGGAGGTCAAGAAACGACTGGTAATTGCTTATTGTGTATGAACCAGCACGGTTGTTTTGTGCGGGTGCTCGGCTTTGAGCATCTTTAGGTTACGGATGCAGGTTGTGAAACTGGTTGGTACAGAAAATGTTTCTCTTGTTTGCATTTACAGTGCTCACACACAACTTAACCTTTAAAGTAATGATTATTTCTAAAGCCTTTGGAGACTAGACTCGAGTAATTACATTGCTTTTCCTAAGGTGGTTCAATTTTTAAACACAGGATTACCAAGCAGAGATTGAATCCTTCCAGAGGAAAACAGAACAACAGCATATTATTGATTGGGTGGAACGAGAAGTTGTGAAGAGCATCACACCTCAGCTGGTATGTGTAATGCATGTATGGTTAAGGGTGCCCTGGTCTTAAAGTTGTGATGTGGTCTTTCCAGCACCAGCCTTTCTATTTAAGTCCACTTGTTTATTTGAACAATAGTTTAGCACATAGAGGCAAAGATGAAAAAGTAATACACTAGGACTCCAGATCCCATATGAAGCATTACCTAGGGAGCTTTAAAAGTAAGGAAGGCCCCAATGATGGCTGGGAGAATGCCATTTAAAAAATGTAACTTTGGGTTGTTGAAATCATTTCATGATTACATTCCAAGTTGTTTGGCATGGAAAGTGTG
>NC_090885.1:20046825-20061825 GCF_036669925.1 Montipora capricornis | reverse complement strand
CTCTCAAGATTTTACAGTTAGTAATGGCAGACTAATAAATAAGAAAATTCCAGTTAAAATAAACAGGTGTCTTTTTAAAATCAGAACTTAAAACTTGGGTCAGTTAGAAAAAAAAAGAATTGTTTTTTTGGTCATAGTACCACTTTAAGGCATGATTTGATAGTCACCAATGACTATCTTTGCAGATTTGATTCAAAGATTCGAATGTAACGAGCAAGAAAAATGCAGTTTAACCCGTTCCCTCCTATGGCTGTCACAGAAATTTTACTAATGCCAGACGATTTTATGTGTCATTGGGGGCTGGGTCATTGGTGAATCTAGGTCCACTCAAAAGGCATGAGAGGGTAACAAAAGTCTGAATCCTGAAGAAATGATTGTAATGCACCAGTCATTGTAAACACCCCCATCCTCCAACCTGAGAAAAGATGGGAGACTAGGGGAACAAAACCCAACGTGTGACCTTAAAATTTTCCTGGTATGCAGGGGTTTGGACAAGGTTTGCTCTTCGGTATCTGAATTGGGAAATTTCTCTGCTGAAGGATCGGAGTCTTGAACTGTCACACCGAGAGACTAAAATGACGGAAAGAAACCTGAGCTAAAGTTGTTGCCTGTCAATCTGCTTTATCTTTACTTTTTGCTTGCCATCCAAGAATACAATTGATTTTAATAAAATTACTGAATGGAAAATTCGTTGACTGTTTATTTTGTTATTAATGATATTTTTGACAAAATTCATGTGTCCTTTCTCTGGTAAGCGGGCACAAGCAGGGACATTAGTATTGCCCTGGGGACAGGAACATTAGCTCACTTTCTCTTGTCCTTTTGTCCAAGTCCCTGCCTTTTACCGTGTGTGTGTTGGGGGGGGGGGGGGGGGAGATTTACATGGACTGGTGCATAAATAATTCAACTGTTGGACTCTCTTTCAAATTACTGTCATTTGAATGAATAAGGTATGCACACAGGGTGACAGAGGACCACATGTGCTTTACTACTGTTTTTGCACCAAAAAAATCCAGCACTTACTACGCCCAGCCCTGTCTAAAGATGGGCTTGATATTGTCAAGTCGTCAGAGTGTATCACAGTATGGTATCAATTAAGTTGTACCTTCTTTACACACCAATTCCTTCAAATCCTGTGGACCTTTTCCATTCAAGCAGCTGATTGCTTCAGCAACCTCTACAGAATTACCAACATTGTTTCCCAGGGGAGTATCCATACTGGTGATAAGGGCCACTGCCTTGATACCCAGACGAGAACATATACCAAGCAAAGATTGAGCGAGAGCTTGTGCAATATCCTCTGTTGTGGCAAAGGCTGCTTTGCCATACTTTACATCCAGTACTAGGGCTGTAAGGTTTTCTGGTTAGAGAGAATGGACCAAACCAATTTTTTTCTCTACTGGTTTTACAAGTCTTAAGGATTAAAGGCATCATGTATCCAACCCTTCAAAAGCACATAAATGGAATATTTTACATGAAAAAGAAAACTTGATTCTTGATACTATGCAAAATTTCCAGTTGGAAAAAAGAGGCATAATGTACAATAAAAACTCATTTTGCTCAGTCTGTAACCCATTTCATGAAAGCTGCTAACAGAAACAGGCTAGACAACTTTGGCTTTATACAGTATCAATTTTCAATAATATTACTGTGAAGCATACCACAAGCCTTCTTGGATATGATGGAGCTTGAAATTAGAGGTACTGATGGTACTGTACCAGTAATGTCCCTTATCGCATACAAGACTTTATCAGCAGGTGCTATTGAGTCTGTCTGTCCCACAATACAGCAACCAACTTTCTCCATAATTCCACACATCTGCTTGGAGTCAAAAGTCACTTGAAAGCCTGGAATGGACTCTAACTTATCTAGGGTCCCTCCTAAATGAAAAAAGAAAGAACTGGTCCATTTGAAGACCATAACAGGAGTCATATTCTAGCCTGAACTTAATCCAATCAAAGTCACCTTAGCCTGTCTCTGATTCTTTTTGGTAGGGGAGAGGCTTTGGCCAGAGGGAGGGGAGGTCTGTTTAAACGTTTTCAACATTTGACCAACATTCGTTCAAGCAAAAACAGAGTTTTATGGAGGCCGTTCAAACGCTTCCAACATTGCGCCAACAAAAGAACCAACACTTTCATGAAATTTGATTGCGACAAACTAACAACTAGAAACCTGTCTCTCTCTCACCCAGATAAACTTCGCCATTTCTGACTTTTGCGGTCTGATTTCAGCAGGTGCCTGTTCTACAGTTGTTGAACAGACCATCTTGTCCCCAGAGTCCACTATTTTTCTTTTGGTCAACACCAAGAACACGGACTCTGGCCACTTCTAGTACAGAAAGTCCGCAAACCACAGAATTCTGGCTCATATACGCATATTCAGAAGTTTGAAACAACAGTGGTTGTCAATGGTTACAAAAATGGATCTTCACTACTACTGCACATAGGTTGAAAGTGGCCAGAGTCTGTGTTATTGGTGGTAACAAAAAAAATGTACTCTGGGGACAAGAATGTTGAACAGAGTGTTCATAACAAACTGAAAAAGATATTTACCCCCAAAAGTTCTAAATAAAACTGCTGCACTTAATTGTCGTGGTGACTGATTGAATGCGATTTAAGCGACTTCTCAAATTGTCGGGTTGTCACTCGTACCTAAATAAAAGAAAGGCTGGAAAGTAATTTCTAATTTACCTCACATCTCGCCGATAAAATGGCACTTCTCCGGCATCAGTCAAGTTCAAACTCCGGCGATGGCCACACGGATAAATTGACTTCTCCTTGACCACGAAGAACCCGCCGCTTTGCCGTTCGCCATCAAACAGGACACGACCATTAGTCTGGTGACAATTTTAGCGTCTTTCTAGGGGTACGGGGATCCAAGATCAAATTTCGCCTATCTGGATTTTTCGCACGTCTCCACGGACTTTTGACGTCTAAACCCTTTGTCTCGAATACCCAAATGCGTTGCTCGACTTATTGACTACGTAAACACGCAATTATCAGTTGATTCTCGAGAGTTTTCCCAGAGAAAAATTACTTGCTCCCCGCTTCTCTGCCCTTCCAAAAACCATCGAATCTATTATACATCGAGAAATGACTATGTTAAAGCTCACGTTACGTTATAAGAAGGAGACATTATAACGTGTACCGTACGTAGTAACACTAACAGTCAAAGGAAAACCCACCAAATCGCTCAAATTCGCCATTTACAGCCGCAGAAATGACAATAGATCGTTTTAACTGTCACGCAATAAAAAAATAAATCGAAAACCATCCAGTGGGAAAAGTCAAGAATTCGTGATGTTGTAGAAGATAAATGAAGAAGACAATTCTCCAAGTTTTAGGCCTGTGCGTTTCCCCAAACTTCAGATATTCGTTGAAATGTTTCGCAGAAATTTACAGAGCCCAGTATGAAAACGCCATGTTGGTGCACATCTGTGCACAGGCGGCCCAGAGTCGGAAGGTAAACAATTATAAGGATTTGTATGGGAATCTCGATAACAGACTGAAATAGATATTTACCCGCAAAAGTTCTCAATAAAAAAGCCGTACTTTATTGTCATGGTGAATTTCTTGCTTTTTGTGTGCTTTTTTGCCTGATTGAATGCGATTTAA
The DNA here is from genome assembly GCF_036669925.1 of Montipora capricornis. Classification (NCBI taxonomy): domain Eukaryota; kingdom Metazoa; phylum Cnidaria; class Anthozoa; order Scleractinia; family Acroporidae; genus Montipora; species Montipora capricornis. Next base: position 20,058,211 of record NC_090885.1, on the reverse strand, counting down.
GCGACTTCTCAAATTCCCGAATCGTCACTCTTCCCTAAATAAAGGAAAGGCTGGCAACTCATTTCTAACTTACCTCAGATCTCGCCGAAAAAATTCACACTTCTCCGGCATCAGTCACGCTCAAACTCCGGCGATGGCTACACGGATAAATTTACTTCCCCTTGACCAAGTTTCAAGGTCCAGCGAGTATCCATTGCTGAGAAACTGCGAAAAATATTCAAATTTTCAAACTCCTTCGAGGCTCGCTAACAACCAATTTTGACACGGCTGGTCAACGGTTCACTGAGCCTCCATACGGTGAGCGCAAACCTACGCAAGTGTACCCATAGTTGGGCAGAGCTAAACAAATCCCAGACTAGTCCCCAAATACCTGCCTGGGGTCATGTTCGAGTTTCTAAATCGGCGAACGATATTAAAATTTCCACACTGAAACCTTAAACACAGCTCCCATCGCTTTGGTTGCCCCACCGCATGTTATAAATCCGGATTTTCATCGAACTCTTGAAGCCTCGCGTGTGCAAAAATCCTCTCGTCCGATGACACTCGACACCACGGCTGTTTTTTGTTGTTGTTGGAAAAAGTATAGTTTTGTTAAGTGAATTGCTTTGAGCCAAAGAAATCACCGCACCGTAATTTCTACTGTCCAAAAAACAGACAAGCGAGATTGTAACTCGGATACCTTTCAGGTATTCCGAGTAATAATTGTTGGTTTGCGATCGATATCGCTTGATGCACCGGTGTGAGAAATAACTTTGGACATTTCAATGCAACTGGAAGCGCAAAAACAAAGCACAGATGATTTCAACGATGGCATTTTCCCTGGACTCTCAACAGAAAAATGTGTCCAAAAGGCTGAAAAGGTGCAGCGACCTTTTCATATGAATTTCTTCTGCAGTCATGATGTGAATGGTTGGCGGATGAAAAACAGGATTGTGTTTCATACACTAGTAAATACCTTCGACTGCGTTTCAAACTCCATCCAAACAGCTTCAGTACTTACGGAGTTCGATGAAAATCCGGATTTATAACATGCGGTGGGGCAACCAAAGCGATGGGAGCTGTGTTTAAGGTTTCAGTGTGGAAATTTTAATATCGTTCGCCGATTTAGAAACTCGAACATGACCCCAGGCAGGTATTTGGGGACTAGTCTGGGATTTGTTTAGCTCTGCCCAACTATGGGTACACTTGCGTAGGTTTGCGCTCACCGTATGGAGGCTCAGTGAACCGTTGACCAGCCGTGTCAAAATTGGTTGTTAGCGAGCCTCGAAGGAGTTTGAAAATTTGAATATTTTTCGCAGTTTCTCAGCAATGGATACTCGCTGGACCTTGAAACGTGGTCAAGGGGAAGTAAATTTATCCGTGTAGCCATCGCCGGAGTTTGAGCGTGACTGATGCCGGAGAAGTGTGAATTTTTTCGGCGAGATCTGAGGTAAGTTAGAAATGAGTTGCCAGCCTTTCCTTTATTTAGGGAAGAGTGACGATTCGGGAATTTGAGAAGTCGCTTAAATCGCATTCAATCAGGCAAAAAAGCACACAAAAAGCAAGAAATTCACCATGACAATAAAGTACGGCTTTTTTATTGAGAACTTTTGCGGGTAAATATCTATTTCAGTCTGTTATCGAGATTCCCATACAAATCCTTATAATTGTTTACCTTCCGACTCTGGGCCGCCTGTGATCTGTGGTGCACTAATATGGCGGCCAGAAAACAGTGTCAACATCTGTTACTTACTTTGGCTATCTAGGCGAGTGATCATCTGTACTGAACAGACAGCTATTTACCTAAGCACTTTTCCTAATGCTTTAAATTCTAAAAAGGCTCAAAACCATGAGATAAATATTATTTCTCAATAAACTCGATCGTCGCCTCGTGTCACGCACCGCTATAACTTAGAAATTCAAAATGCTCTGGTTTCCAAACGAAGCACGCTATTGAGCTTTAAAATTGCAAATGGATACAAATTTACCGCCTCTTATGCCTGATGAGAATAAAAACTTTCGTGGCTCTTTAGTTTTGGATTTTAGAAAATGATGAAGTAACGTGAGAACGATCTATCCACAACGGGAAACCCTAAAACATGGAATCGGGAATCCGTAATCCGGAATCGCAGGTCATTGTTTTACCAATACAGAGAGAGTAACCACTATCCTAAACATTCATAAAAGCTAACCTTAGGCCTACTTAGGCCTAAACAAACGTTTTTAGGCCTAATTAGGCCTAAGGTTAGCTTTTATGAATGTTTGGGATAGTGTTTGCTCTCTGTTTTGTACTGTGATTCCGGATTCCGGATTCCGGATTCCGGATTCCGGATTCCGGATTCCGGATTCCTGGTTTTAGGATTCCGGCTTTAAGGGTTGCCCATACACAACAACTGAGGTAGGTTTATGTTTACTTTGAGCTTTAACATAGTCATTTCTCAATGTAAGTTTACGATATTTCCCATACATTTCTTTATATTTCTGATATTTCGAACATACAAACAGACACACTTTTTGTGCGGTGTCTGACACTATGATTTCCAGACTGCAGACTGCCTACAAATAGCACTGATAAACATTATGTAAGTCTAAGCACCCATTTCAAATAGCACTGATAAACATTATCTTATCGTTTTCGGTCGGGACCACTAATCTCAGTGAATTGCTTGAGCGCAGTTCCTTTGGGCATTCCTGTTTTATTATTTTAAGATAATCTGGCCAAGTCTCAGCGTTATGCAAAGCTATTTGCGTGTTTACGTAGTTGAGCAATGCGTTTGGGTATTCGAGACGAAGGGTTTAGACGTCAAAAGCCCGTGGGGACGTGCGGAAGATCCAGATAGGTGAAATTTGATCTTGGATCCCTACCCCAAGAGAGAAGCTGAAATCAAAAAAAGTGTCACCAAAGTAATGGTCGTGTCCTGTTTGAATGGCGAACGGCTCTCAGACCGGCGGGTCTAATTTTCAGGTCGCGGGTTGCAGGTCATTGTTTCACCAAAACAGAAAGTATCCTAAACAGTCATAAAAGCTAACCTTAGGCCGAATTAGGCCTAAACAAACGTTTTTAGGCCTGGGGTTAGCTTTTAAGAATGTTTAGGATACTTCCTGTATTGTAGCCTGCGTAGCAAGCGTTCCTGTTCGACAGAAGAGCTTCGTTTCTGCAAACTGGCCGCGCGAAAGTTGCCCCAACTTCCGCGCGGCCAAGCTCTTTTTGTCGAAAAGGAACGCTTGCTACGCAGGCTATCTGTATTGATGAAACAATGACCTGCAATCTGCGACCTGCGCCCTGCAAATTACTGCGCTCTCAGACTGGAGAAAGCGGCGGGTTCTTCGTGAAAATTGGCTCGTTCTCTAAGCATGTGGAGATAGCTCTGGGACTTTGGGCTATATCGTTTGTTATCTATCTTCATGTGAGAGTGGACAAAAGGCCTAATCAAGCCGATTAAATTGTCGTCGATCGCGGAGTGATCAGTGGCTTCTGAGGTTCGCGCTTGTTTTCTTTTAATGAATGATAGCAGAAACCCATAAGGGTTGAAACGTGTAACGCGCGTTCACAGCTTCCGAATATTCAGTGCGAACTGACTGGTTGAATTTTTTAGTGCTAAGTACCATATTTGGAAACCCCTCGCTCTTGTTGTATGGTACTTAGCAAATTGAATATTCAGAAGCTTGTTTCCCAGCACACAAGGGGCCGGTACACGTTTCAACCCTTATGGGTTTCTGATGATAGGAGCAAATTTTAAGACTTGCCCAGAACACCTCAAATGGACACAAGGACACAAGATAAAGTAAGAGTAAGTTTATTTCTTGGATTTTCATCGCTGTAAACTAGGATTAGGCGATTTTTTTTCTGCATTTCATGTTTCCCAAAAAGCCCTACAAAACGTTACGTTGACTGAGCATTCAAATCATGTGTTTAAGTCCCCTGTGGTTAATCATAACTATTCTCGAACAATAGGTGGCGCGCGCTGAGTATTTCGACGGTAAGTACACGTAATACTTGCAATTTCTAACCCCACCTTAGATTAAAATCCAATAGCCCCAATCCCTCCCCTCCCCTCCCGCTTAGCATTCTAAATGGATCGCCGTAGTCTCCTTCGCAGCCGTTATTAGGGTCGTCACGCAACGCTCCTCCCCACTAACGGCTGCTCACGAGAGAGACACATTCCTTTCCCTAAAATTGACCAATAAGAAACAGGCTTCCATATTCTGGAAACCTGGTCCAAATCCCTCTCCATTACTTGAAAGCAAACATGGTGAATCTATCTCCTTCTTTTTCAAAAGTGTGTAAACAATTCAATTTTAACAAGTTAAACAAGCATCAAAAAGGAGGGATTATATTTGCAGTGCTGAAGAAAAAGGACGTATTAGTTTGTTTACCAACTGGCTTTGGAAAATCTGTCATTTTCAAGCTCTACCTATGGTATTTGACGGCTTCACTGGCGAGTCTGGCCACATTGTGATTGTTGTTTCGCCTTTGCTTTCCCTGATTAAGGATCAAACCGAACGCTTACGACAGGTGGGAATATCCTGCGTAAGTCTGAGCGACGCGAGTACGCAGGGAGAAATAGATCTTGTTGAACGAGGATTTTATTCGGTTGTTTACGCGACGCCAGATTGGCGTAGCCGATAACAATAACGTGCATTCTATTGGTTCTCAAAAACAAAGGGAAAGGAATGTGTCTCTCTCGTGAGCAGCCGTTAGTTGGGAGGAGCGTTGCGTGACGACCCCGATAACGGCTGCGAAGGAGACTAGCAACGCCGCGGCTCGCGTCGAAACTTGTCGATCACGTGTTCAGGAGGGTACAAGGGTTGAAAACAAACTTATCAAAAGAATCTTGTGCGTACGATGAAGCTTAACAGATTGTCTTTTTAAGAGAGTTTAATAATATACCTTTTTCGATTGTACATTTTGTTTTCCCAATACAGATCATTTCGAAGATCATGTGATAATACTCAGGAGGTTTGGTCTTTTGTTTTGTTCATTAAAAAGAGTGCATGCAAGCATGAATATGTCTGCATGACCAAACCTCCTGAGTATTATCACATGACCTGTATTGGGAAAACAAAATGTACAAGCGAGAAAGGTCTATTGCAACAACAAGCAAATATCAAAGTGAACAAAAATAAAACATGGTATAAGAGGCCAACCTGAATAACCAAGCGCTCTGCCAGAGATCATTGGGACCTTCACCCCGCACACAGCAAGAGCGGGTACAAGTGGTAAGCTGACTGTATCACCGACTCCCCCGGTAGAATGCTTATCTCCAATGCTTCCTTGCCATTCCTCAGGCCACTTCAAGGATTTACCAGAAGACATCATAGCTTTGGTAAGGTGCACCGTTTCCTCTCCGCTCATCCCCTTGAGTTGGATGGCCATGAGCATCGCGCCTATTTGACATTCGGAGACACCTTTCGAGGTTAGGCTCGTTACAAAGTGGTGGATTTCATCTTTAGACAATTCATATCCGTCTCGTTTCTTGGCTATTAGGTCTGAAAAATGAAATGATTTATTTGACATCGTAATTGCTGACTTTTCTAGCTGGCCTTCCATGTTTTACAAAGTTTTGGCCCCGCGAAAAATGGGGCGAGACAAACACTGCTGTCATACTGGCTGTCATAAATCGACCAATACAATGATTTATCTGACTTAATAGGGGAAGTGAACTCTCGAACATTGAACCAAAACAAACTTTCTTTCGCAGGAGACAACGCGTGTTCAATCTCAATAAATTCGAGCGACCAATGGAGGTCTTTGCGATTAAATTCAGCATTTAAGCCAAACAAGCTATATTTCAACAGAAAATATTTTTAAGCCGTCGAAAATGAAAGGGCCCACTGACGTATTTTTTGGGGTGCGTTGCTAAGGATGTAATGTTAAGTAATTTGAGAGAATTTAACATTATTTTGACCAGTTTCCAACTTTTGTAAGCCAATGACCCTAAATATGACGTCATCATGTCACGCCCATGGTCACGTGACCAATAAAAGAAAACTCTAAATTTGTCTCCGTGTTAGCAATTTGGGTATTTAATGGATGGTTTGATAATTTATATTCGTTTTTGCATCCAGTCAAGCATGGTTTTCTTTTTATTTTGAAAAATGTTCTTTTTAAAGACATAAACGGTACTGAAATACCCATAAATTTTTCAAAAAAAATGATTTGACAAAATCAATGCATATCTATATTCAGTATTTGGGGTTGAAACGTTTCATGTAAAAAAAATTAATTCAATTGACCGCTGGAAATTTAGCTTTTTCTCAAAACCGGAAGTCTGTTCGTTTACGCATCCGCAGTTGATCTGAGAACGAGCGCGAGGAAGGGGGAGGAAAAACCTCAACAACAGTTCGTTTAGTGACTTTTGCTTGTGAGTGGGTTTTCTTGTCAGCTCATGATATGATTACGTCAGTTACCTGAAGTAACATTTCACTTCCTTAGCAACGCGCGAAAAATCCGTCTGTGGGCCCTTAAAGGGGCAGGCGAGGTCAACCGGGCTGGTTCGGTTTGCCGGGATAAGTTTCAGCCTGGAATTACATGAGGGGAGCCAGCCCGGCTTGGGTTAAATTTAGAGTGAGTTGCGTAAAACAAGGTAAGAACAACAAGAAGAAGTGGAGAGACGTTTGTGTCGCTAAATTGTTATTTAAATTCTACAATGGGCCATTTCCGAGTTGCTGTTTGCTTCGGTTTCGAAGTGAGTCTTGGTGCTCAACTATTCAAAGGAAAGGAGTTTCATTTTGCATAAGAATATATGGCGCACCTTTCCAGTTAATATTCAAACAGCTTTATTTTGTAATGCATGTATTAAATTTCTGTGCCGTAATTTTTATTTCTTTTCTATATGTTTTTTATTTTGCTTTAATATATTTTATATTTCTTCTCATTAATTTAAATATAAGTGTTAAGCACATTTATAATTTTTTTGTTCTCTTTAGTATATATTTGTGCCGTTTTTTTTTTTCCCATTCTAATTAAGTATGCAACACGTGATGGCATTACCGTGATTCACGTGAGTCACTTTCCGCTATTTTGGCCGCATGTCGTGCAGCCGCGGATGCCTTGCAGGTTTTGAGTCACTTGAGACTAGTTTTTCACTGAAAAACGTTGCGGCTTGGCTAGATTATGGCTCGGCTGGTCAGTCTCCCTCTGTCAGGCTATAAACAAAAATTTGAAAGAATGTGACAGACCTGCACGATTACGATTTGACACCGCTGGGTTGTACTTACTGACAAATGGTAGGGTTTTCTTGCTAGTTTTGGCTTTTTGTTAAAGTGCCGACTGCCTTCCAGAAAAATTGACCTCAGATGCTGTTCTCTCGATAAGATGCATAGGGTTGCCTCGCCCTTCAAGACGGGCTTTGAATCGAGATAGTGCCTCCTAAAATGTTGTTTTTGAAATATTGGTTCGGCGAAGCCTGCTAACCTCTTCGTTTATAAAACCCTTCTTGACACCGGGTGGGTGACCAGAGGTAAAATGCTTCAATCAGTGTATTGGAAAGTTTCAGTCGGCGCGCTGGTTATATGTTTTGATATGGAGGATAGATTCTTTATGGAATCGTTCTTCTTTCAGTTTGTATATTGTTGTCATTTCAACTTGACTTTATTGAAAAATTCACAGCATTCGTTATAAAGTTATAAATTCCAAAAATATACTCGTGGGGAAACTTATTTACATTGCTATCGACTCTTAACATGCAACAATCGAATAATGTCCATAGACGAGTGTATGACATCCATCTGCTAAAATGAAGCGTTTGTCATATCGTAGGGTGAAAGACTTGTTTTGGTTAAAGTTAGGGAGTAAATTTGATGGTTTTCGCTTCGAATTTGATTCATTCGCGCCATTTTGAACTTGTTTCTCAAAGAGGCAAGTTTTGTAATCTTGATATCTGATTTTTCTCTTGGTTACATTCTTTGAAATGCCTTTCGTTGTTTTCTTTTCCACTTGACCGCTGTCTTCTGTGAATAGGATAGAGTACATTTTAGGTCGAAGGCCAACGAATTCTTCGATGGGTACGCCATGGGTCTCGTCTTTCATCTTCCCTAGCACCTTTTTGTTCCTCGCACTGTACAGGAAGTGGTCTCTTGGGTACTCTGACGTGTCAAAGTAGTCTAGGTCTTGTAACAAATCGTGGTAGAGGACTTAACATCATAGCACAAGCTGTCGGTATCTGTAAACAGCAATTTAGCCTGGGGTCCGTACTTTGAGACCATGTAATTGTAGTGGAAATCGTACATCAGGACTTTAGACAGATCAAGAATCGTAAAGCCAACGTAAATCGGACGATTCCAGTACAAGTTGGTCGCAAGTTTTCCATAGTTTTGCCAAATACCGTATTGCTCATAAGTTTGAAAAAATCTTTTTCAAAGTCATTGGACGCTTGTTTTCTTTTTTCCGTGTTGAAGTCGTTGTAACTCTTTAACCACGTACTCTGTGCAAAACCAAGTGCCCGATGGATTTTTGTTAGCTTCATGCCAAGGTCTAAGTACAGCTTCAGGTTGCGGTAATGAAGAATGTATCGCCTTTTTGTCGCAGAGATTTGGGACCAGTTTAGGTACGGGCGCACCACCCAGGTTCAAGTCTTGTGCCAACTGCTGACAGCAGGGAGACAGCATGTTTGGGGTCACTTTCATCGCTCTGGCGCTAGGGGATAATCCGAGTTGAGATCGTGGAGTTCTTTTGGGTATTCTATATTTACTTCAAGAATGTACCCTTCTTCACCATCATCGGGTATAGACATGACATTCAGCTCCTCAATTTCATGCTCAGTCAAACAAAAAAATTCGTTTTTTGGGAGAGGCTGACTCATGGCCCATCCATACAAATTGTTGTCGTCCAAGTACATGATATAGTTCTTGTCCTGAGTCGAGTCATAACCAGGTACATATGGGTTGTTTGTCTTGCCGTAACGATTGCTGATCATGGAAATACCGCCTCGGATGCCCTCTTCGACAAACAAGTACATGTCCGGGTCGGTTAATAATTCTAATTCCACATCCGTCATCTTAAGGCAGGCGGACCAAGCCAGACCAGGAGAGGTGTAGCAATGAGCGGGGTCCAATCCATAGTAGTTCAAACAGACGCTTCGAAAGTTTTCAAAGACATCAGCCAGCAGTAATACGTCAGAGAGAAGATAGAGATCGTGGTACTCGCCAAGAGTTTGCAATTGAAAGCTTGTAAACACTATTTGTGCATGCTGGTAATCTTCATCGCTGATATGCTCTTCGGTAAGCTGGCTGAAGAAGGCTTCTTTGGATGGGAGTTGTCGCTCTTGAAACTTGCTCATATCGTCCATGTAATCGAATGGATACACGCCTTTTCTCAACAGGAGGGGTACTTTGCTCGCCTCGATGTAGCGCTTGAGAACATGAAACTTAGCATCTCCCTCCTTTGCCAGGTTCGAAACAAGCTTTTCTAAAGATGCAGTCATGAACTGAAGCGAGTCCAGATCCAAGTGGCTAATCGAGATGGAAATATACTTTTCCATATTGTTTGGAATGCAATTGATGGTCTTGTTCTTGAACTTTCCCGCGCCTTGCATAATAAGATGGGAGTCGTATCCTCTGAGATTATGAAGAATGATCGGAATTAGACCCTTGAATTGAAAATTCAAATTGCAAGCGTTGTGGGCCGCCCCTCTGAATTTACCAGTAAGATGGCAGTGATCCTGAACACGATCAACACCAAGTTCTTCTCTACAAACGTGACCATAAGTGGCTTGTTGAAATTCTTGTTCTTCGGAAGGGGTCAACTGCATAGGAACAATCTCTTTCACGAGAGTATGGATTCTTTCCTCCTCTTGTTGTAACGCTTCTAGGAACTTATCCACTGCATCTGCTCCGCAATAGACTACGGGAGGTTTACAGTATTCTGGTTTTGGAGAGAAAATTACGTAAGCAAAACCACAGGCTCGATGTTTCTGAAATTTCTCCGTCGAGGATTTGCTAAGATCCGGTGATGCGTAAATGATAAAGGGGACTCGCAGCCGTTTTTGGAAATCCTTAAACTGGAGAAACATGTTATCCTCATTTGGTAGTCGAATCCTCTGAGGTCCATGCTGACTACAGTGTGGCTTGTGGTCTTCCAGTAGCTGCTCCCGAACAAATCCATGTAGACAGTAATACATTTGAGCTTTGTGCCTTGTTTGGTTGGAAAGTAGTCGGTTGAGATTTTTGATTAGGCAATAATGACGTTTCTCCCCTCGTGAAAACAGCAGCAAGTTAACATGCACCGGAAACTCGCGTTCTTTGGTGAGGTACAGCGGGAACAAATCTCCTTCTTCAAATCCAAACAAGTTGACGGAAGTCTTGTTCTTCTTCTCAAACTTTGGGATCTTACTGACAGGTACAGGACATTCGATACCATCCAAGTTCACTTCATCCACATAGGGTCGGTAATGATGAATGCGCTCTGGGTTAGATTTGCGAGGAATTGGGTGTAAAGCAGCTAAGACGCTCCACATGAAACACTTGTTATCCCCGTTTTCAACGTTAATGAAGGCTTTCTTATCCTTCAATTTCTTGGGTAAAGGTAGATAGCTAGAACCTTTTAATGGTTTGTACTGAGCCACGTTCAAATCAAGATGCAGGATTTCCGATAGCGTCCAACCACTTCCTTCCTTCTGATACGTTGAGAAAGCACTTAAAATCTTCTGGTTTGCTTCGCCAAGTTGTTCATTAATTTCATGATCGTTCACGGTTGTCATGCAAAGACTTCTGAAATGGGGTTCTGAAATTTCGTCGGATCCGTCCGCTTTCGGTTTGATTAACTTGACTTGAACACTAACGAACCACTTGAGTCCCCTCTTAGCTTTCAGTTCTCAGCTTAGGCGATTGACCAGTGACTCTTTCTTACCGTATAGTAACTTACTGAGGTCATATTTTTCTTGAATTCGAGGTTTGAAGTTGAAGGTTTTCAGGGAGTCTTTCACTGCGGTGGTAAAAGCACAAGGATTTTCAGAACAACCAGTATCTTCACCCGAGTGTACATTATTTCCCTCCGTAGTCGCATTGGTCGTTGCGTCATCCCATCTTGATTGTTTTACTCTCTGCTCTCCATTTTCTCCTCAGTCCTTCGGGATATTTTCTCTTGCCGCCGTCTCTCGGTGTTCCTCAAATTTCTCAAACTCACATAGCTTTTGGTGTTCCAAACACTTATCATGGCGATAGAACTTACGAGAACAATGCTTACATTGGTGGGTCTTCTCTTGTTTCTTTATGTGACGTTTCAAGATATCTTTCCGATTAAAGGATTCACCACATCGTTCACAAGTAAAATAATTACCACTATGAATTGCCTTCTGGTATCGTGTCAAGTTCGTCATCTGGGTGAACTGTTTCTCACAAATTTCACAGATGAAAGCCATCTTACGAAGGAGGTGTCTCCGCACTCCGCTAGCGCACCCATTAAAAT